>NW_016945286.1:0-3843 GCF_001483705.2 Eufriesea mexicana | reverse complement strand
CTTTTTTACATAAAAATGGAGAAAAAAACACTCCTGGCCTTCTATAGCTATTGCAAATCAGTAGAATTTGGCTGGAAAGTTCAATTATATTGACATTTTCGGCTAATACCGCGGTGAACTGCCCTTACTATATAAATAAGGAGAAGAAATTCGATTGGTTTGCTATAGCCATTGGAATTCAATAGAATTTTACTAGATAGTTCAATTATAATGATATATTCGATTTATATCGCTGCGAGCTGCCTTTTTTACGTAAATTAGGAGAGAAAATTATATTGGGTTGCTATAGTCATTGCAATTCAATAGAATTTGGCTAGAAAGAATAATTATATTGACATTTTCGACTGACTTCGCGGTGAACTAACTTTTATACAGAAATATAGAGAAAGAATTCGATTGGTTTGCTGTCGCTTTTGGAATTTAATAGTACTTTACTAGAAAATTCAATTATAACGACATCTTCAACTAACGTGGCGGTGAAGTAACTTTTTTAATTAAATAAGG
Organism: Eufriesea mexicana; assembly: GCF_001483705.2. Classification (NCBI taxonomy): domain Eukaryota; kingdom Metazoa; phylum Arthropoda; class Insecta; order Hymenoptera; family Apidae; genus Eufriesea; species Eufriesea mexicana. The sequence continues at coordinate 3,339 of NW_016945286.1, read as the reverse complement.
TGAAAAAATTCGATCGGTTTGCTATAGCTATTGGAATTCAAAAGAATCTTACTAGAAAGTTCAATTATAATAACATTTTCGACTGATATCGCTGTGAGCTAAATTTTTAGATAAATAAGGAGAAGAAATTCTATTGGTTTGCTATAGTTATAGCAATACAATAGAATTTGACTGGAAAGTTCATTTATATTGACATTTTCGACTAATATCTTGGTGATTTAACTTTTGTACAAAAACAAGGAGGAAGAATTCTATTGGTTTGCTACAGCCATTGCAACTCAACCGAATTTGACTAGAAAGCACATTTATATTGACATCTTCGACTGACTTCGCGGTGAAATACCTTTTTTAAAGAAATATGGAGAAAGAATTCGATTGGTTTGCTGTAGCTGTTGGAATTCAGTAGAATTTTACTAGAAAGTTCAATTATAACGTCATATTCGACTAATATCTCCGCGAGCTAAATTTGTACATAAATAAGGAGAGGAATTTCTATTGGTTCGTTAAAACCATTGCAATTCAATAGAATCTGACAAGAAAGTTCAGTTATATTGATATTTCCGACTAACATCGCGGTGAGCCATGTTCTTACATAAATAGGGAGAAAAAATCTTATTGCTTAGCTATAGCTATCGCAATTCAATAAAATTTGACTAGAAAGTTCAAATATATAGACATTTTCGAATAATATCGTGGTAAGCCATAATTTTTACATTAATAAGGAGAAGAAATTCTATTGCTTTGCAATACCCGTTGCAATTCAATAGAATTTGGCTAGAAAGTTGAATTATATTGAAATCGTCTGCTAATATCGCGGAGAAATAGCTTCTTTCTCGAATAATCAGAAAAACTTGAATTTGCTTGCTATAGCTATTGCAATTCAATAGAATTTTATTAGATAGTACAATTATAATGATATATTCGACTTATATCGCTGCGAGCTACCTTTCTTACGTAAATAAGGAGAGAAAATTATATTGGATTGCGATAGTCATTGCAATTCAATAGAATATGTCTAGAAAGTACAATTATATTGACATTTTCGGATAATACAGCGGTGAGCGTATCTTTTTACATAAATAAATTGGAAAAATACTATTGGTTTGCTATAGCCATCGCAATTCAGCAGAATATGGCAAGGAAGGTCGTTTATATGGCATATTCGATTAATACCGCGGTGAGCTACCATTTTTATTTATATAAGGAGATAAATTTCTATTGGTTTGCTACAGGCATTGTAATTCATTAGGATATGTCTAGAAAGCTCAAATTATAATGAGATTTCCGTCTAATATCGCGGTGAGCTAACTTTTTTACTTAAGTAATGTGGAAAAATTCTATGGGTCTGCTATAGCCATTGCAATTCAACAGAATATGGTTGGGATGGTCGTTTATGTAGCATATTCGACTTATACCGCGGTGAGCTACAATTTTCATTTATATAAGGATATTAATTTCTATTGGTATGCTATTGCCATTGCAATTCATTAGGATATGTCTAGAAAGCTCAATTTATAATGACACTTCCGACTAATATTGCGGTGAGCAAAATTTTTACTTAAATAATGTGGAAAAATTCTATTGGTTTGCTATAGCCATTGCAATTCATTAGGATATGTCTAGAAAGCTCAACTTATAATGAGATTTCCGTCTAATATCGTGGAGAGCTAACTTTTTTACATAATATGGTGGAAAAATTCTGTTGGTCTGCTATAGCCATTGCAATTCAATAGAATTTGAATAGAAAGTGCAATTTTATTGACAGTTTCGACTAATATCGTGGCGAGACAGATTGCACATAAGTAATGTGGGAAAATAGCATTGGGTTGCTGTAGCCATTGCAATCCATTTCAATTTGTCTAGAAAGCTCTATTTCCAATGACGTTTTCGACTAATATGGAAGTCAGCTAACTTTTTTACTTTATTATGTGGAAAAACTCTATTGGTGCGCTGTAGCCTTTGCAATTCAGTAGAATTTGAATAGAAAGTACAATTATATTGACATTTTCGACGTATATCGATGTGAGCTGGTTTTTTTACATAAATAAGGTGGTAGAATTGTACTGGTTTGATGTAGCCATCGCAATTCTACTGAAATTGAGTCGAAATTACGATTATTTTGGAATACTCAACTAATATCGCGGTGAGCTTTCTTTTTACATAAAAATGTAGAAAAAACACTCCTGGTCTTCTATAGCTATTGCAAATCAGTGGAATTTGGCTGGAAAGTTCGATTATATTAACATTTTCGACTAATACCGTGATGAATTTCCGTTTTTACATAATTAAGGAGATAAAATACGATTGGTTTGCTACAGCTATTTTTGTTCAATAGAATTTTACTAGAAAGTACAATTATATTGACGCTTTCGGCTAATACCGCGGTGAGCTACCTTTTTTATTCAAACAGTGTGGAAAAATATCCTTGGTTTGCTATAGCGATTGCTATCCATTACAATTTGTCTAGAAAGCTCTATTTCTAATGACGTTTTCGACTAATATGGAAGTCAGCTAACTTTTTTACTTAATTATGTGGAAAACTCTATTGGTTCGCTATGGCCACGGCAATTCAGTAGAATTTGAATAGAAAGTCGAATTATATTGACACTTTCGACGTATATCGATGTGAGCTGGTTTTTTAACATAAATAAGGTGGAAGAATTCTACTGGTTTGATGTAGCCATCGCAATTCTACTGAAATTGAGCCGAAATTACAATTATTTTGACATACTCGACTAATATCGCGGTGAGCTTCCTTTTTTACATAAATAAGGCGAAAAAATTATATTGGAAAGCTACAGCCATTGCAATTCAGTGTAATTTGACCAGAAAGTTCAGTTATATTGACATTTTCGGCTTGTAACGCGTTGAGATACCTTTTTCACATGGAAATGGAGAAAAAGCTCTCTTTGTTTCCTATAGCCATTACAATTCAATATAATTAAACTAGAAAGTATAATTATATTGACACCTTGGACTAATATCGTCGTGTACTAATTTTTTTACATAAATAAGTATGAAGATATACATTGCCTAGCTATAGCCATCGAAATTCAATATAATTTACCTAGGAAGCAAGCATATATCGACATATTCGAATAATATCGCGGTAAGCTGAATTTCTTATATAAATAAGGACAGAAAATTCTATTGGATAGCTATAACCGTTGCAATTCAATAGAATTTGACTAGAAAGATCAGTTATGTTGACATTTTAGACTAATATCGTGGTGGGGTAACTTTTTTACATAAATAATGAGGCAAAATGCTATTGGGGTGCTATAGCCACAGCAGTTGAACGGAATTTGGCTATAAATTTCAGTTATATTGACATATTCA
>NW_016945285.1:0-1513 GCF_001483705.2 Eufriesea mexicana | reverse complement strand
CAACTTTATAGACATTTTCGGCTAATATCGCGGAGTGCAGACATTCTTGTGCAAATATGGATGGAAGACACTATCGGCGAGCTATAGACATTGCAATGCAACAGAATCTGACTGGAAAGTTCAATTTATTTGACATTTTCGTCTAATATCGTGGTGTGCAAGCATTCTTACGGAAATAAGTATGAAAGACACTATCGGCGTGCTATAGCCGTTGCAATGCGATCGAATCGGACGGCAAAGTTCAATTTTATTGACATTTTGTATTAATACTGTGGTGAGGAATCTTTCTCGCATAAATAAGGAGGAAAGATTCTATCGGCGTGCTATAGCCTCTGCAATGAAATATAATCAGGCTGGAAAGAACAATTTTATTGACATTTTCGACTAATATCGTGGTGAGTATCTTTCTTGCATAAATAAGGAGGAAAGATCTTATTGGAGTGCTATAGCCGTTGCAAAGCGATTGAATCTGACAGGAAAGTTCAACTTTATCTATATTTTCGGCTGATATCGCGGTGAGCAAACCTTCCCGAGTAAATAAGGAGAAGGTATTCGATTGGCATGCAATAGCCGCCGCTGCAATGCAATAGAATCAGACCGGAAATTTCAATTTCATTGACATTTACGACTAATAACGTGGTGAGCAGACTTTCACGCATAAATAAGGAGGAAAGTTTCTATTGGCGATCAATAGCCGTTGCAGCGCAATAGAATCAGACTGGATAGTTAAATTTCATTGATATTTTCGTCTAATATCGTGGTAAGTAAACTTTCTCGCATAGATAAGGAGGAAAGATTGTATTGGCGTGCTATAGTCATTGCAATGCAATAGAATCTGACTGGAAACTTCAATTTTATAGACATTTTCAAATAATATCGTGGCGATCAACCTTTTTTGCGTAAATATGGAGGACAGATTTTGTTGGCGCACTATAGCCTTTGCAAGGAAACCGAATCTGGTTGGAAAGGTCAATTTTATTGACACTTTCGTCTAATATCGTGGTGAGCAAGCTTACTCTCATAAATATGGCGGAAAGATTGTAATGGCGTGACTTAGCCATTGCAATGCAATAGATTCTGACTGGGAAGTCCAATCTTATTGACACTTTCGATTAATATCGCGGTGAGCAAGCTTTCTTGCATAAACAACGAGGATAGATACTATTGGCGTGTTATAGCATTTGCAATGCAATAGAATCTAGCTGGTAAGTTCAATGCTATAGACATTTTCGACTAATATTGTGGTGTGCAAGCTCACTCGAATAAATACGGAGGAAAGATTCTATTGGCGTGTTATAGCCATTGCAATACAATAAATATGTGTGGAAAGTTCAATTTTATTGACATTTTCGGCTGATATCGTGGGCAGCGAACTTTCTTGCGCAAATATATAGGAACGATGCTATTGGAGTGATATAGCCGTTGCAGCGCAATTGAATATGACAGGAACGATCAATTTTATTGACATTTTCGACTAATATCGTGGTGTGCAAACTTTCACCAAAATATAAGG
>NW_016945284.1:0-1066 GCF_001483705.2 Eufriesea mexicana | reverse complement strand
TGGCCATGGGGAGGCCAGGAACAGTGCCTTGGCACGTAAGTTTTGGTTGTCTCACGTTTGGTTTTGTTTTGTTAGGTAAGGTTCGTTTCGGATAGACCTGACTTTTGTGCTTCACACTACAGTAGGGTGGATTTCTGCGCTCTTCATTGCTCCACTATACTCTGCAAAGCCTAGCAATGGCACGATATGTTGTGCTAGGTTACGTTTGGTTAGGATGGCTTTGGATTCTGGGCTATACACGGCTATTCGATAGATTTCTGCGCCCCACTGTGCTCTAGCATATCCGACTTGGCTCTGCGGAGAACAGCAGCAGAGGCCTTGTCTGGTTAGGTTTTGTTATTCCACGTTTGGTTAGGTACACGTATGTCAGGTTAGGTTAGTGTATCTTTGACTTTTGTGATATAAACCGCTATATGTTGGCTTTCTGTGCTCAGTTTTGCTGTAGCATATTCTGCTTGGATATGGGGATGCGAGCAAGCGTGGTCTCGGCACGGTAGCTTGAGGTGCGTTACGTTTGGTTAGGTTAGGCTAGGTTATCGTCGCCATTTGTGCTATACATTGCCATTCGGTCGATTTCTGCGCTCTACATTGCACTGCTAAACTCTCCTTGGCTCCCGTGAGACTATCAATAGTCGTCGTGGCACGTCAGTTGTGTCAGGTTACGTGTGGCTATGTTAGGTTACGATCAGTTTGCATATGATGGCTCTTACCTTTTTACTGTACACCGCTATTCGGTGGAATGTTGCGATATACTCCGCTCCAGTATGTTCTGCATGGTTCTGGGGAGACCAGCAATAGCGGTCGCGGCTCGATATTTTGTGTTAGATTACGTGTGGTTAGGATTAGTTGGTCTACGTCTGGCTAGAATGGCTACGCTTTCGTGCTATAAACTGCTATTCAGTAGCTTCTGCGCTCCACTGTCGCCTAATATGTTCTTCTTGGCCCTGGCGAGGACTGCAATAGAGTTATTGGCTCGATACGTTTAGTTATTCTACGATTGGTTTAGTTCGGTCACGTCAGGTTAGGTCTGGGTATCTTGGACTTTTGTGCTATGCACTGCAATCTG
>NW_016945283.1:0-941 GCF_001483705.2 Eufriesea mexicana | reverse complement strand
CCACGATATTATTTGAAAATGGCAATAAAATTGAATTTTCCATGCAGATTCTATGGCATTGCACCGGCTATAGCACGCCAATGGTATCTCTCCTCCTTATTTATGCAAGACAGTTGGCTCACCAAGATATTAGAAGAAAATGTTTATTAAATTTGATTTTTCAGCCAGATTATATAGAATTGCAATGGCTATAGCACGCCAATGGTATCTCTCCTCCTTATTTATGCAAGAAAGTTAGCTCACCACGATATTATTTGAAAATGGCAATAAAATTGAATTTTCCATGCAGATTCTATGGCATTGCAATGGCTGTTGCACTCCAATAGAATCTCTCCTCCTTTTTTATGCAACAAAGTTAGCTCACAAAGATATTACAAGAAAATGTTTATAAAATTTGATTTTCCATCCAGATTATATATCATTGCAATGGCTCTAGCAGGCCAATAGATTCTTTCCTCCTTATTTATGTAGGAAAGTAAGCTCACCCCGAAATTAGTCGAACATGTAAATATAATTATGTTTTCCAGCCATATTCTATTGCACTGCAATGGCCACAGCACGCCAATACATTATTTCCTTCTTATTTATGCAAGGATCTTAGCTCACCACAACATTATCCGGAAATGTCAATAAAAATGATTGTTCCAGACAGGTTCTATAGCATTACAATGGCTACAGCACGTCAATAGAATCTTTCCTCCTTATTTATCCAAGAAAGTTAGCTCACCACGATATTATTTGAAAATGACAACAAAATTGTATTTTCCATGCAGATTCTATTTGCAATGGCTGTAGCACGGCAATACAATCTTTCCTCCTTGTACATGCAAAAAAGTTAGCTCACCCCGATATCAGTCGACAATGTCAATAAAATTGAGTCTTCCAGCCAGATTCTATAGAATTGCAACGGCTATAGCACGCCAATAGAATCTTCCTCCTTA
>NW_016945282.1:0-770 GCF_001483705.2 Eufriesea mexicana | reverse complement strand
TGCAGCTATAAATGTTCATAAATTAATTAGAAAAGCTTGGAAATTTATTAATTTTCTACTGTCATCAATAAATAAAATTTTATAATAAATCAAGGTTTTACCGCCTACGATCAGCGCCATCTATGATTTGGACTGAAAAATCAAGAAAGTAATAGGAATGTAGAATAGGCGAGGAGGTCGTTGAAGAACTTGCCACGTGGCAGACAAGGACAGAGAGGGGATAGAAAAGGATAGAAGGACTCCGACAGTGAAAAATTAATTACTTAATTTCTATAATTACTTAATTTCTATAATTAATTTATGAACTTTTATAATTTCATTGCAAAGCTGAAACTCCAGGCTACATTCTTGTATAATTTTCGTAAAGAATTTAACTCTAAATTGTTAGTTATTAATTTTTGTTTGATGGCGTCTATGATTTCGTAACGGCGGCCATCACGATCTTCCGTGAAAATATTTAGTACTAAATGAAACTAGAATCAGAATGTGATCTAAAGTTATATGAGAAGATTTGTAAGAACATAGTTTTTATAATGAGTGCATAAAGTTTCATAAATTAATTGCGTAAAGGATAGCAATTAATGAAAAAACAATGGCGTCTTCGACAATCTTCGACAACAATTCAAACACCGCGCAGAACAATTATTAATAATTAATTAATTGGAGAGAAATTTCTATCGAAAAATATATTGGAAAATTTCTAAAGAATTTGCCTTTACGATGCAGTTATAAAAGTTCATAAATTATTCACGGATATTGAGTAATTAGTG
>NW_016945281.1:0-8313 GCF_001483705.2 Eufriesea mexicana | reverse complement strand
GCGCTTATACCGCACCAAACCCAAGCGAGCGGTGCGCGAGGTCTTAAACGGACCGATTCCGCAGTGCGAAGTGCCCCGAGACAGAATCGAAGGGTACTTCAAGACCATGTACGCTAGGCGGTTGTGCGCGGCGCCATTCCCTAGGCTCCAGTACGAGAAGCCGTCGCCGGTCGCGAGCGAGGCACCGATGCAGGCCTTCTCTCAGGTGGAAGTGGGCCGTGGGCTCCGGAAGATGAAGAACTCATCTCCGGGGCCAGACGGACTGACCTACGAAAACCTGAAGAAGGCCGATCCCGGTGCCAAGCTCCTGACGGCGGCGTTTAACACCTGCCTTCGGCTGGAGCGCGTTCCGTACGCCTGGAAGGAGTCTACTACCGTCCTGATCCATAAGAAGGGCGACCGGGATGACCTTGCCAACTGCCGCCCATCGCGATAGGGGACGTCGTGCCCAAGCTCTTCGCGACCGTGGTGGCTGATCGCCTCACTGACTGGGCAGTGAAAAATATTCGCCTCTGCCGGACCCAGAAGTGCTTCCTGCGGTACGAGGGCTGTTTAGAACACAGCTTTGTGCTGCGGGCGGTCCTAGCCGATGCAGAGGCACGTAAGCGCGAGGCGTTCGTGGCATGGTTGGACCTGACCAATGCCTTTGGCTCGGTCCCGCGCGACACGATCGTCGATGCGCTCGGCGGTGTCCGTATCCCAGAGGGGCCCGTCCGGCTGGTCGGCAACCTTTACGAAGATTGCACGATCAGGATAACGGCGTCCGAGGGGCTCACCGGGAAAATTCCCATGCTCTCCGGGGTGAGGCAGGGCTGCCCTCTTAGCCCGATACTTTTCGATCTTGCTATCGAGCCCATGGTCCGCGAGGTCATGGACTCGGAAGCCGGGTACGAGTTATGCGGGTCTAAGGTGGGGGTCCTTGCGTATGCCGACGATGTAGCGCTCGTCGCCTCGTCGCCGGACAGTATGAAGAGACTGTTGCAGACAGCAACGGCTATGGTGGGGGCGCTGGGCCTTTTCTTCAACCCTGCAAAGTGTGCGACTTTGGGGCGGGGGGGGGGGGGTGGTCCAGACCGTCTTCAACGTGCAAGGAGAGCGAGTCACAGCTCTAGCCTCAAAGGAGGCTTATAAACATCTCGGTGTGCCGACCGGGATCGGGGTGGACCAGACTCCATACTCCACCCTCCGGGGAATGTTGGAGGACGTCAGGTCGGTGGAAAATTCGTTGCTTTCCCCCTGGCAGAAGCTTGACGCTGTGAAGGTATTTATCCTCCCGCGTCCCGATTTTGTTTATATACGGGCGCTGGTTGTGGCCGATAAAGCGATCAAGCGCACGGTGAAAACATCTTACACCTGCCCCAGCGGGCCAGTGCAGAGGTGGTATTCCTGCCTCCCCCCGAATGGGCGGCGCGGGGATCCTCCTGCTGGCTGACCTCGCTGAGGTCATAGCCGTGTCGCACGCGCTTTCAGCCACATTCTCGCAAGTATCCGTACGGAATCGTCATCTAACTCATATGTGGACCTGAGCAGTTTAATCTGCCATTCCCATGTCACGAAGTTATCTGATTTCCCATCAAATTCGCCTAACAAATCAACGACCATCGCTACGTTGACCCTTGGCTGCCGCCGCCGTGTCAAAAGATCGCCGTCGTCGTTGTCGGTGCTCGCCGAGGAAATGCAATCGTTACCGCGAATATTGGGCCTTCGTCGACATGCACCACTCCGACACTCGCCCCGCAGCGTTTGTGGCTGGATTACGTCGTATGCGGCAGCAAATCGAAACCGTTACCGTTATGAAAGACTATTTCTGGTAGCAAAGCTAAGGTGCTAAACAGGACTCTCGACGACACAGAGAGTCTTGAGTTGAAAAGCCTTGAAGAATTCTTGTGAAAGTAGATCGTGATCGGCACGAGCGTGAGTCGTTCGGTGTTGGAGAGAGTCGAATTAGATCGTGTTTCCGTGTGTTATAGTTACATTATTTTAGTGTTCTTTTCTTGCGTTAAATTAGTTTTCCGAGTTTAGTGTTCGTTTTATTCTGTTCATATTGCTCTGTTCGTTTTTGGTGCTTTAAACCGTTCGCGTAGACCCGATATTCCTTCGATAAAAGAAGTAACGCATATACATCATTTCTGTAAGCTGAAGACAAAATAAAACCTGTTTTCGGTATCCTACAATATTAAGAGAGAGCAATGCTTTATTGGTTGCTCTTTTCTTGATAACTGGAATTGATAATCCAGGAATACTTCATACATGTCAACTACATACAAAAATTTTAACACATCGAATAAGTGCTACCATAGATAAATTTTTCAAGCCATTTGAGTTATTGGCATGTTCTTGTAGGAAGAACGCTTATAAGGAGACCGCGTTATAGGAGAGCAGTCGCAATTCTTGCTTCGCGTTATATGGAACTCGCGTTATAGGAGATAGGACTGTATACAGATTTAACGACCTTGTGTGGTATAATTCTAGAGTATTTTTTTCCTCATTCAGATGTCTGATGTTAATCTGTATCAAAAGGATTAATTTAAAATTTGATATTTTTGCAATACTCTTTTTGTTATAAATTATTCCGCTTAAGTGTGAAAGGGTATAAGGTTTAATTATAATTGTTATAAGGATTACTAATGATTAAATTATGGAGCTGGATGAGCATTAGAATTGTTGGAATCATCTGAAATGCATAGTTTTAAAAGATTAGTATTAATTACTTCGAAATTAGGTGTTAATTTTTTACTTAGTCCCATTTTGACTTGTTTTTGATATATACAGATAAGATCATTTATTTAAAATTTTGTTGAATTAATCTTTTGAACGTAATACTTTTTGCTTTGATTTTGTAGAATCATTTATGTCTTCTTTTGTAATTTTAAAACGTATTTAATTTATTTTGTAATGAGCTAATACAATCAGCCTACAAACAATGAAATTGCGGTTCTCGTACAATAAAAGTAGGTAAATTGGCCTTCCAAATAGAAGTTCGTATGGAGTTAGACCAGTAGATTTATGGGTTGAGCTGTTACAACTAAAAATTGTGAATTGTACATATTCATCCCAATTTGACTGAGCAGGTTTGATTAGTGTTTCAAATAATCTTTTACAGTTAGGTAATAACGTTCTAGTGCTCAATTAGTTTGATAATTATACGAACCTAGTACATATGTGCTTTGTTTTAAGAAAGTAAATTTTTTATCAGATCGGGCATGAAATCAGGACTTTGGTCTGTGAGAAATGTTTTCGGAATTTCGAATTGTAGAAATAATTTAATTAGACTCGTTGCAACGGTTAGTGCCTCATGGTTGGGAATTGCTTTGGCAAAACAATATTTCGTTAAGTCGCTTGTGTAGTCAAAATAAATCTATTTCCGGATTCTGTTAAGAACCAACGATATCGATTACCAGTTTCTCGAATGGCTCATTAGCCTTGGTAGTGATCTCTATTAGTTGCTTTACGGGCTTAAAATTTGTTTTATTAATTTGACAGGAACGTCAATATTGAATGTGCTCCTTTTTTTATGAATATACCATGCATTCACGAGGGATGTCCCGCATTTAACTCTATAACGATTTTCTTGTACCATTTTACCGTTCTTCGCAAACAACTATAATACGAAGACATTTGATCGGATAAATCAACCCCCTTCTTAGCTTCGTTATAAAAAATAAACAGTGTCTGGCTTTAGTTTATTATTTTTCCCCCAAACTATGATACATCTGTGATTTTTTGAAGTAGTTAACATACATACTGGCCTTTTGTCTGTCCATTTCAAAAATTTCACATCGCTCTGATTTTTAAAACTAATAAAGCCATCCCGTTGTTGCTTCTGCTTTGCTTGCCGTTGTAGAAATTTTTTATTCATTTTTACAGTCCCACAAATGAATGTTCTTTTTTGCAAAAGTTCCTCGGCTAAAGGGACACTCGTATAAAAGCTGTCAGTAAATAGTATGCGTCCGTCGGTAAATAATAATAAGAAAATAATAATAAATAATAATAATAATAAAAAAATAATAATGCACCTATTAATGTCATCACTACATCGTGCGCATGTGTTTTCATTATTGCGGTTTCATTTTTTCCGGCATAAATATAAATGCTGCGAGTGTATCCTTCCGAAAGGCACAGTTTATAAATTTTTATCCCATACTTATGCCGCTTGCCTGGAATATATTAGCGAAAATTGAGGCGTCCTCTCCACGGAACCATGGTTTCGTCGATTACGATATTTTTACCTGGTTTTATAGTATTCTTAAAGATATGAACAATTGCATCAACAATATCTCGCAGTTTATATAAACGGTTCTCAGTTCTAGCGGTGGAATTATCGGAGAAATGTAAGTATTTCAATATTGAAATAAACCAGTCGCATTTCATTGCGATTTTTATACACGTGTTCGCATACATGTCCGTTTGCGACCAATATAAACTGATTTCAGGTAGCCGCACTACACCCATGATAAGCAGAATACCAATAAACGTGTTCATTTCATCTTTTGTAACAGGCTTCCAGGCCTGTTGGTGTCTTCCGCTGCTAGATGCAGAGTTGTTCGTGCATTCTACAGCATATTTATTCGTTTCCTCAACGATCATTGCTAATATATAGTCCGTAACGAATAACTTATACAAGGAAACAGGATCGTCGCAGTCCGTGTCATCAATTAACAATTCTTCCTCTTCCCAATACTCATTCGTGGTATCCTTCGTTTATTTCCTGCCATCCGTCAAGATTCTCTTCCTCTAAATCCGAGTCGAAATCTTCTTCTTCCGTGGAATTTCCGTCCAGTTCATTAGCTAACGGTTCGCTGTCAATGCTTGCCTCTGAAGAGGTTGAGAGTATCTGCGACCGTTGTACATTTCTCCTGCTTCCAATGATTGATTCATCGGATGAATGACTGCTTTCCATATCCATGGATTTATCTATTATTTAGATGTACAAAAATTAAAAAAGAAAAATGCTAACCGTCTTTCTAGAAGAAAAGAAAATTTTGACTACGTTTACACTTACTGGAAGAAATGTGTGCTCAGGAAACTCGTTATGTCAGAACTCTACTGACCTCGCACCTCATAGAAACTTCGCACAACACACAATACTTGCAATGCACACTCTTCTTCACTTGCCATCAACTCTAAACTCTCAGTAAACCTCGCGTTGTTGTCTAAATTCTAAATAATCATCTCCAGTTACTAGGTTCCACACTTGTGGCGGCTAAGATTCCGCCACTACGCCCATGCAAAGGGAGCAGGGACATTAGGGTCGAGGGTGTACCGGGTACGTCCCCGCAACATACCAGCAATCGCTGCAGGTCAGCAGGCATTGTCCCGCGGATGGCATTGGCTATCGTCAATGTCATGCCGGGGATTAGCCTTGGGACCGGGCAGCGATGTTGCAGACCAACGGTCGTCTTAATTTACGACCTCCCTAGGTGGTCATCACGACTTTCCCGCGCGAGGGCGGTTCCCGCGTAAACTTTTCCCGCGAAAACTTAGTTTTTCCCGCGCGCGGGTTGGCGGGTTCTTCTACCCCTTCCGTGAACACTCGACCGCTTTAAAAGCTTCTAAGTCAGAGGACCACAGGACAGTTTGGATCCTTCTACGACGCCGTGATTATTGACCCGGCCGCCGCGACGAGTGCCGACATACTTATTGCGACCCACTTCACGCTATATATTCAAAAAGTGTTGGCTGGGGCGTATTCGTTCCCCCAAAAGTCACTGATTTCCCTCATAATGCGTAAACAGGAGAGTTAGTTCCTGGAGGTAAATAAACAGAGTGAGTGATTTTAATAAGCTAGCTAGACAACCTGTTGTGTACAGTGTGGATTTGTTGTTGAGTTTAAATTTTAAGAACGAAGATGTTCGGTTTTTGATGGTTTTAATTATCATAATTTCGTTACAACTGTTATCGCGTTCGCACACATACTGTGCTCCGCGTAGCGACGGTCTATATATATATATGTGTACAAAGCAGGCCGATAAGGTTGATGTTAAAGTTAATATGTTGATGCGCGACATCTATCGCCTTAAAAACTTTGCAGTTATTTTCAACATACAGCAATAAGTCCACCATCGCCTCTACCGTGATTGCTTGTCTCGCTACTTCTATCACATCGATATATATTATAGTTAAATAATCCAAGTTCGGAATTGGAAATGCTAGGTTTTAGCTAATATTAGGACATCATACCTTTTAGTAACAGTTGATATAGCACATCTTAGATCGCTGAGTTTAGTTCTGAGCACACGGACATTTTGATAATTGTTAAGAATCAGGATTTATGGCAACGTCGTCATCTGTGTCTATTTGGTACATCAGGAATGACTATAGTGGGGCAAGCGGGAGACGTTGTGCTTTTGTTTTTTGACAATCGACGTTTCCAGTCTGTAAGAGTGCATGGTCAAGAATACATTACTATCTCACTACGAAATTATTCATTTTATTACCACATCCAATTTTACACTGTAATATCCAACAGGTTATGAGCCCAGTCGATCAGTGAACTCTAAAAACATATCTTCGTGTTGTATTTACGGTAATTATATATAAGTCAGGTCAGTGCAAAACGAAAAGGTTTCGGAAAGTTCGAGATACAACATGGCGGAACCACGTTTTACGATTTCAAAGTTAAATAATTGCAATTATATATCGTGGAAAGATAAAATAGAGCTCTTATTAATAAGAGAAGGATTGTGGGACGTGGTAAATAAGGATAGACCTATTCAACCAAGTGAAGAATGGCTGAATAAAGACGGAACGGCGAGGGCTACCATCGGACTGCTCGTGGAGGATAACCAGCTGATAGATATTCGTAAAGCTACCAGTGCAAAAGAAGCTTTGAAAGCATTGAGGGACTATCATCAGAAATCTTCATTGTCTAGTAAGGTAATGCTACTCAAAAGATTATGGAATTTGAAGTTAGAAAAAATTGGTAATTTAGAGAAACACGTCGATATGATGATAGAAATAAATGATCAGCTAGCAGCCATCGGCGAAAGCATAAAAGAAAGTTTATTTATTGCAATGATCTTCTGTAGTCTGCCAGAATCATACGGTAGTTTGGTGAATAGGTTAGAGAGTCCAGAATTGGATTTAACTCTTGCTTTAGTTAAAGGAAAATTAATTGATGAATATTACAAAAGAAAACAAAATGGTGGACAATCAAACGACACGTGGGAAAAGACACTAAAGATTCAAAGTGGTCGTTGGCAAAGAAAAGACAATCACGCGATCGTCGAATGTTACTTTTGTAAGAAGAGGGGGCACGTAAAGAAGGACTGCCGGCGATATAGACAGTGGAAAGCTAAGCAAGACAAGGTAAATAATATCCAACAATAATAAAAATCTAATGGGTTATTTGTTAGTTTTTTCGCTTATTGTTGGATACCATAGTATGCACTATTTTGGGAACACCGTCGAAGTAACGTATAGTCACATTATTTTTACCATTATCTACAAGTTTTTTAAGTTTAGATTTCAAACTTTTTAGATGTGCACGTTGCTTCGATGTCCGATCTTGTAAGATTTGGATGGGTCTCCTCTACTGGTTCTTCGCCTGAAGAAAATACTTATTCCTTCGAGGACATCGTAACATATATGAGTCTGCCCCGATTTGGGATTTTCTTTCCGATTCTGGCAATCCTTAATATAGAGAAGCCAGAAGGATTAACCTGCTGGAGAATATTCAAAACTGATTCGAAATCAGCTGATACAGCAGGACCAGAGGACAATGTTGTAGGATTACAAGCCACTTCCTGCTCCAGGTTGTAAAGAATCAGGTAGGACGCTCTACGTTCCCTAAGTATGTCTAATTTCCCTTAGGATGTCTTAGGATGGAGTTATTATTGCAATCGTTTGACACAGAGGATTGTACGGAAGACATCATTCTCCAAAGATGCGACTCTATTAGAAAGGTCAGAGATGTTTTCCCGAATAGTGTCCAGTTCAGCCTTAAAGGTCTCAATAATCCTCTTAAGGTGATCAAATTCGGTCCGGAACATCATTATAAATTCCTCTTGGAAAAAATTGTTCACTTTGTTAAGAATTGCGTCCTTCAAAGGAGTTCTAGTTGAGCAATTCGTGAACTGACCATTGGTATGTGGATGACCAGTACGATTTGAATATGCAGGATGTGAGGGAATGTGGCAGTGCGAACATATCATGGGTTTAGAATCTGTCTTAGCAGAACCACTGCAAATTTTATCCATACCGGGTATTTTGATTGTGAAGACGGTTAGAAACGTTTGACGGGAGTGAAAATAAATACGTCTATCAGCTACGAGCACTCGAACGTTCTAAAAATTATACATATATATTATATAT
>NW_016945280.1:0-1021 GCF_001483705.2 Eufriesea mexicana | reverse complement strand
TAGAGCGCAGATGTCCATAGAATCGTAGTGCTCAGCACAATAGTCGAAGCTACCCTATCCTTCGTGGCCAAAGTAACATATCCGAACGTAGCTTAACTTCGTCGAGACCGCTATTGCTGTCCACCCCAGAGACAAGTAAAAATTATTAGAGCCTAGTAGAAAACAGATATCAGCAGAAAAGCAGTGTACAGCACGTTAGTCAAAGCGACCCTATCCTAACCTAACCAAACGTGACATAGCAGAAAGTGCCCGAACCGAAACTGACGTGCCGAGGACTCAATTTCTGGTCTCACCGGAGCCAAGCGGGACATCCTTGAGCGCAGCAGGGCGCAGAAATCAAACGAATAGCTATGTATAGCACAAAGGTAAAAGCTATGCTCTCCTAACCTAACCAATCGTATAATAGCCAAACGTAACCCAACACTACCTAACATGCCGCGACCTCTACTGCTGGCCTTCCCAGAGCCGAGCAGAAAGTATTAGAGTACAGTGGTGCGCGGAGACCCACCGAATAGCAGTGCATAGCACAAGAGTAGGGGCCCCCCTGTCCTAACGGAGGCAAACGTAACGTAGCCTAGCGCAACATATCTCATCCTAGCGTGCCATAACCACTATTGCTACCCTCCACAGAGCAACGCAGAACGTATGAGAGGAGAGTAGAACACAGGAATCCATATAATCGCAGTGTACAGCAGAAAAGTCAAAACCATCCAAACTAACATATACCATGCGAAACGAAGCATAACTCGCCATAAAGTGCCGCCACCACCATTGCTTGCCTCCCCAGGGTCAAGCAGGAAATACTAGAGCAATGTAGATCGCAGAAGTTCACCGAACAACATTTTACAGGACAAAAGTCATAGCAGGCCTCTCCTAACCTAACCAAACGTAATATATCCAAACATAACGTAATGCAACTTAACGTGGCGACGCCACTATTGCTGGCCACTGCAGAACAATGCAGAGTATAGTAGACAAATGTAGATCGCTGAAATCGAGCGCATTGCAGTGTACATCGCAA
>NW_016945279.1:0-10006 GCF_001483705.2 Eufriesea mexicana | reverse complement strand
TATGGATGTATGTATGGACGATTGTATGGATGTTTGTATGGATGTATTTACGGATGTATGTATGGATGTATATAAGGATGTATGTATGGATGTATGTATAGATGAATGTAAGCGTGTATGTATGGACCTGTGTATTGATGCGTGTTTGGATGCATGGATGGATGGATGGATTGGTGGATGGATGTATGGATGGAAGGATGTAGGGATCGATGAATGTATGGATGGGTGGTTGGATGGATGGATGGATGTACGGAGGTATGTATGTATGTATGGATCTATGTAAGATTGTATGTATGCATGTATGTATGGTTGTATGTATGGGAGTATGTATCGATGTATGTATTGATGTATGTCGGAGGTATGGATGGATGTGTGAACGGACATATGTATGGATGTATGGATGCGTGTATGGAAGGGCGCATGTATGGATGATGTATGGATGGATGTATGGATCATGTGCTGATGTCTGCATGTATATATGTATGATTGCATGTATGGATGGATGTATGGATGTAAGTACGGATGTATGTATGGATGGATGGCTGTATGGATCGATGGATGTATGCGTGGATGTATGTATGTATGTTTGTATGGATGTATGTATGGATCGATCGATGTATGTATGGATCGATCGATGTATGTATGGATCGATCGATGTATGTATGGATCGATCGATGTATGTATGGGTGGATGTATGGACGGGTGACTGTATCGATCGATGGAAGTGTGGATGGATAGATGGATGTATGGATGTATGTATGGATGTATGTATGGATGGATGTATGTATGGATCGATCGATGTATGTATGGGTGGATGTATGGACGGGTGACTGTATCGATCGATGGAAGTGTGGATGGATAGAGGTATGGATGGACGGATCTACGGATGTATGTATGTATGGTTGTATATATGTTAGGATGGATGGATGGATGGATGTATGGTTAAATGGATTTGTGGATGGTTAGAAGGATGGATGGGTGTATGATTGAGTGTATAGAAGGGCGAATGTACGGATGTATGTATGGCTGGATGTATGGATGTATGTGCTGATGTATGTAATAATGTATGTATGGATGTATGTATGGTTGAATGTATGCGTGTATGTATGGACCTGAGTATTGATATGTGTATGGATGCATGGATGGGTGGATGGTTTGGTGGATGGGTGTACGGATGGAAAGATGTATTCATCGATGAATATATGGATGCGTGGATGTTTGGATGCATGGATATATGGAAGTATGGGTGGATGGATGGATGTATGAACGGACATATGTATGCATGTATGGATGCGTGTATGGAAGGGCGTATGTATGGATGCATGTATGGATAGATGTATGAATCATGTACGGATGTCTGTATGGATATATGTATGATTGCATGTATGGTTGGATGTATGGATGTATGTAAGGATGTATGTATCGATGGATGGCTGTATGGATCCATGGATGTATGCGTGGATGTATGTACGTACGTTTGTATGGTTGTATGGATGTATGGAAGGATGTATGTATGGATGTATGTATGGACGAATGTGTTGGTGTATGTATGGATGAATGTATTGATGTATGTATGGATGTATGTATGGATGTATGTATGGATGTATGTATGGATGGATGAGTGGATGGGTGGATGGAATTATGGATGTATGGGTGCGTGGATTTATGGATGTATGGATGGATGCTTGTATGGATGGGTGAATGTATGAGTGTATAGATGTATGTATATATGGATGTTTGAATGTATGGGTGTATTTGAGTTATGTATGTATGGATGTACGAATGTACGCATGTATGTATGTATGAATGGATAGATTTATGGATCGATGGATGTATGGGTGGTTGGATGTATGGATGGGCGGATGTATGGGTGGATGGATGAATGGCAAGTTGAATGTACGGATGGATGTATGTATGGATGAATGGTTGTATCTACTGATGTATGTAAGTATGTCTGGATGGATGGATGGATTGTTTGGTGCATGTATGGATGGATGTATGTATGGATCGATCGACGTATGGATGGGTGGATGTATGGACGGATGGCTGTATCGGTAGATGGATGTATGGATGGATAGAGGTATGGATGGGCGG
Organism: Eufriesea mexicana; assembly: GCF_001483705.2. Taxonomy (NCBI): domain Eukaryota; kingdom Metazoa; phylum Arthropoda; class Insecta; order Hymenoptera; family Apidae; genus Eufriesea; species Eufriesea mexicana. Next base: position 7,912 of record NW_016945279.1, on the reverse strand, counting down.
ATCAGCGGATGTATGTATGTATGGATGTAAATATGTTAGGATGTATGGATGGATGGATGTATGGTTAGATGGACTTATGGATGGGTAGAAGGATGGATGGGTTTAAGATTGCGTGTATGGAAGGGCGAATGAAAGGTTGTATGTATGGCTGGATGTATGGATGTATGTGTGGATATATGTAAGAATGTATGTATGGATGTATGTATGGATGAATGTATGCGTGTATGTATGGACCTGTGTATTGACATGTGTATGGATGCATGGATGGATGGATGGTTTGGTGGATGGGTGTACGGATGGAAGGATGTATTCATCGATGAGTATATGGATGCGTGCATGTTTGAATGCATGGATGTATGGAAGTATGTATGTATGCATGGATGTATGTAAGGGTGTATGTATGCATGTATGTATTAATGTATGTATGGATGTATGGATGGATAGATGGATGGATTGTTGTATGGATGTATGGATGGATAGGTGGATGGATTGGTGGATTGATGTATGGATGGATAGATGTATCGATCGGTGGATGTATGGATTGGTGGACGTATGGATAGATGGCTGTAAGGATGAGTGGTTGTATGGATGGATTGAGCTCTGGGTGGACATATGAAAGGACGTTTGTCTGTATGTGTGTGTATATGTACGGATGCATGGATGTATGGATGCGTGGGTGGATGAGTGTATGGGTGGATGGACGGAAGAACGGATGTAAGTATGGATGTTTGTATGGATGTTTGTATGGATGTATGCATGGATGTATGTTTGGATGTGTGTAAGAATGTATGTATGGATGTATGTATGGATGAATGTATGCGTGTATGTATGGACCTGCGTATTGATATGTGTATGGATGCATGGATGGATGGATGGTTTGATGGATGGTTGTAGGGATGGAAGGATGGATTCATCGATGAATATATGGATGCGTGGTTGTTTGGATGCATGGATGTATGGAAGTATGAATGCATGTATGGATGGATGCATGTATGTATGTATGGATGTTTGAATGTACGGATGTATTTGCGTTATGCATGTATGTATGTATGCATGTATGGATGTATTGATGTACGCATGTATGGATGTACGAATGCATGGATATATGGATATGTGGGTGGATGAATGGTTGGGTGGATGAATGGTTGGGTGGATGGGCGGAAGAACGTATGTATGTATGGATGTATGTATAGATATATCTATGGATGTATGTATGGACGATTGTATGGATGTTTGTATGGATGTATTTACGGATGTATGTACGGATGTATGTATAGGTGAATGTAAGTGTGTATGTATGGATCTGTGTATTGATGCGTGTTTGGTTGCATGGATGGATGGATGGATTGGTGGATGGAAGTGTGGATGGAAGGATGTATGGATCGATGAATGTATGGATGGGTGGATGCTTGGATGGATGGATGTACGGAGGTATGTATGTATGTATGGATCTATGTAAGGTTGTATGTATGCGTGTATGTATAGATGTATGTATGGGAGTATGTATGGATGTATGTATTGACGTATGTCGGATGTATGGATGGATGTATCAACGGACATATGTATGGATGTATGGATGCGTGAATGGAAGGGCGCATGTGTGGATGATGTATGGATGTATGTATGGATCATGTACGGATGTCTGTATGGATATATGTATGATTGCATGTATGGATGGATGTATGGATGTATGTACGGATGTATGTATGGATGGATGGCTGTATGGATCGGTGGATGTATGTGTGGATGTATGTATGTATGTTTGTATGGATGTATGTATGTATGGATGTATGGATGTATGGAAGGATGTATGTATGGATGTATGTATGGATGGACGGCCGACTGGATTGGTGGAATTGTGGATGGATTGAGGTACAGATGGACGAATGTACGGATCTATGGATGTATGCATTTATATATGTATGGATGTATGGATGGATGGACGTATGGAACGATGGAAGTACGAATGGACGGGTTTATGGATGTTTGGAGTTGTGGATATATGGATATATACATGGATGGGAGTATGAATGGATAGATTTATGGATCGATGGATGTATGAATGTGTGGATGTATAGATGGGCGGATGTACGGAAGTATGGATGTATGTATGGATGTATGTAAGTGTGCATGTATGCATGTATGTATGGATGTGTGGATGGGAGTGTATACGGTTGTATGCATTGAAGTATGTATGGATGTATGTATGGAAGTATGTATGGATGTACGTATGGATGTACGTATAGATGAATGTAAGCGTGTATGTATGGATCTGTGTATTGATGCGTGTTTGGATGCATGGATGGATGGATGGATTGGTGGATGGATGTTTGGATGGAAGGATGAATGGATCGATGAATGTATGGATGGGTGGATGCTTGGATGGATGGATGTACGGAGGTATGTATGTATGTATGGATCTATGTAAGGTTGTATGTATGCATGTATGTATGGTTGTATGCATGGGAGTATGTATCGATGTATGTATTGATGAATGTCGGATGTATGTATGGATGTATGTATGGATATATCTATGGATGTATATATAGGTGTGTGTATGGATGTATGTATCCATGTACGTATGGAAGTATGTATGGTTGTTTCTATGGATGTGTGTATAGATGTATGTATGGATGGATGAGTGTATGGGTGGATGGATTTACGGATGTATGGACGAGTGGATGTATGGATGTATACATGAATGGATGTATGAATGGATAGATATATGGATCGATGGATGTATGAATGGGTGGATGTATGGATGGGCGGCTGTACGGAAGTATGGATGTATGTATGGATATATGTATGGGTGTATGTATGCATGTGTGTATGGGTGTATGTATGGGAGTGTGTATGGATGTATGTATTGATGTATGTATGGATGTATGTATGGATGTATGTATGGATGTACGTATGGTTGGATGAGTGTATGGGTGAATGGAATTATGGATGTATGGGTGAGTGGATTTATGAATGTATGGATGGATTTATGGATGTATGTATGTACGAATGTGTTGGTGTATGTATGGATGTATGTATGGTTGTATGCATGGACGTATGTATGGATGTATGTTAGAATGTATCTATGGATGTTTGTATGGATGAATGTATGCGTGTATGTATGGATCTGTGTGTTAATGTGTGTATGGAGGCATGGATGGATGGGCGGATGGATTTCTGGATGTATGCGTGTATAGATTTATGCATGTATGGATGTATGTATGCATGAATTTATGGATGTAAGAATGAATGTATGCATGCATGTTTGGATGGATGGATGTACGTATGGATGTATGCATGGATGAATGTATGGATGTATGTATGGACGTATGTATGGATGAATGTATGCGTGTATATATGGATCTGTGCATTGAAGTGTGTATGGATGCATGGATGGTTGGATGGATTGGTGGATGGAAGTATGGAGGGAAGGATGTATGGTTCGATGGATGTAAGGATGGGGGGATGTCTGGATGGATGGATGTATGGTAGTATGGGGGTATGTATGGTTGTATGTACGGATGGATGGCTGTATGAATGGGTGGATGCGTGGATGGGTTGAGGTACGAATGGACGAAAGTACGGATGTATGGATGAATGGATTTATATATGTATGGATGTTTGGATGGATGGATGTATCGAATGGTGGAAGTACGAATGGACGGGTTTATGGATGTATGGACGAGTGGATGCATGGATGTATACATGCATGTATGTATGAATGGATAGATTTATGGATCGATGGATGTATGGGTGGGTGGATGTGTGGATGGGGGGATGTATGGGTGGATGGATGTATGGAAAGTTGGATGTACGGATGGATGTATGTATGGATGATTGGTTGTATGGATGGATGGATGTATGGATTGAACGATGTATGGACGGACGGATGTAAGGATGTATGGATGTATGGCTGTATGTATGTATGGATGTATGTTTGAATGTATGTATGGATGTATGAATGTATGGAAGGATGTATGTATGGATGTATGTATGGATGAATGTATTGATGTATATATGGATGTATGTATGGATGTATGTATGGATGTACGTATGGATGGATGAGTGTATGGGTGGATGGAATAATGGATGTATGGTTGTGTGGATTTATGAATGTATGGATGGATGCTTGTATGGATGGATGAATATATGAGTGTATAGATGTATGTATGTATGGATGTTTGAATGTATGGATGTATTTGAGTTATGTATGTATGTATGTATGCATGGATGTATGTAAGAATGTATGTATGGATGTATGCATGAATGAATGTATGCGTGTAAGTATGGATCCGTGCATTGATGTGTGTATGGCGACATGGATGGATGGGTGGATTGGTGGATGGAAGTATGGATGGTAGAACGTATGGATCGATGGATGTATGGATGGGTGAATGCTTGGATGGATGGATGTTCGGTAGCATGTATGTATGCATGGATGTATGTAAGGGTGCACGTATGCATGTATGTATTGATGTATGTATGGATGTATGGATGGATAGATGGATGGATTGTTGTATGGATGTATGGATGGATAGGTGGATGGATTGGTGGATTGATGTATGGATGGATGGATGTATCTATCGGTGGATGTATGGATTGGTGGACGTATGGATAGATGGCTGTAAGGATGAATGGATGTATGGATGGACTGAGCTCTGGATGGACATATGAAAGGACGTATGGTTGTATGTGTGTGTATATGTACGGATGCATGGATGTACGGATGCATGGATGTATGGATGCGTGGGTGGATGAGTGGATGGGTGGATGGACGGAAGAACGGATGTAAGTATGGATGTTTGTATGGATGTTTGTATGGATGTATGCATGGATGTATGTATGGATGTATGTAAGAATGTGTGTATGGATGTATGTATGGATGAATGTATGCGTGTATGTATGGACCTGTGTATTGATATGTGTATGGATGCATGGATGGATGGATGGTTGAGTGGATGGGTGTAGGGATGGAAGGATGGATCCATCGATGAATATATGGATGCGTGGTTGTTTGGATGCATGGATGTATGGATGTATGGATGCATGTATGGATGGATGCATGTATGGATGGATGCATGTATGGATGTATGGATGTATGTATGTATGGATGTTTGAATGTACGGGTATATTTGAGTTATGCATGTATGTATGTATGCATGTATGGATGTATTGATGTACGCATGTATGGATGTACGAATGCATGGATATATGGATATGTGGGTGGATGAATGGTTGGGTGGATGGGCGGAAGAACGGATGTATGTATGGATGTATGTATAGACATATCTATGGATGTATGTATGGACGATTGTATGGATGTTTGTATGGATGTATTTAAGGATGTATGTATGGATGTATATAAGAATGTATGTAGTGATGTATGTATAGATGAATGTAAGCGTGTATGTATGGACCTGTGTATTGATGCGTGTTTGGATGCATGGATGGATGGATGGATTGGTAGATGGATGTATGGATGGAAGGATGTATGGTTCGATGAATGTATGGATGGGTGGATGCTTGGATGGATGGTTGTACGGAAGTATGTATGTATGTATGGAACTATGTAAGGTTGTATGTATGCATGTATGTATGGATGTATGTATGGGAGTGTACATGGATGTATGTATTGATGTACGTATGGATGGATGAGTGGATGGGTGGATGGAATTATGGATGTATGGGTGTGTGGATTTATGGATGTATGGATGGATGCTTGTATGGATGGATGAATGTATGATTGTATAGATGTATGTATGTATGGATGTTTGAATGTATGGATGTATTTGAGTTATGTATGTATGGATGTATGCATGTATGGATGTACGGATGTACGCATGTATGTATGTATGAATGGATAGATTTATGGATCGATGGATGTATGGGTGGGTGGATGTATGGATGGGCGGATGTATGGGTGGATGGATGTATGGTAAGTTGGATGTACGGATGGATGTATGTATGTATGAATGGTTGTATGTATTGATGTATGTAGTTATGTCTGGATGGATGGAAGGATTGTTTGGTGCATGTATGGATGGATGTATGTATGGATCGATCGATCGATGGATGGGTGGATGTATGGACGTATTGCTGTATCGATAGATGGATGTATGGTTGAATGGATGTATGGATGGTTTGGTGGATTGCTGTACGGGTGGAAGGACATATTCATCGATGAATATATGGATGGGTGGATGTTTGGATGGATGGGTGTACGGATGAATGGATGTATGGATTTATATATGTATGGATTTATGGTTGGATGGATGTATGTATTGATGTATGTATGGATGTATGGGTATACGGATGTACGCATGAATGGTTGTACGGATGCATGGATATATGGATGAGTGGGTGCTTGAATGGATGGGTGGATGGACGGAAGGACGGGTGTATGTATGGATGGCTGTACGGACGGATGTATGTACGGATGGATAGATGGATGTATTGGTGGATTGATGTATGAATGGATGGATGTATGGATGGGTGGATGTATGGATGGGTGGATGTATGGATGGATGCATGTGTCGAAAGGTGGATGTATGGATGAATGGTTTTATGGATGGATGGATGTATGGATGGTTTGAGGTATGGATGGACGGATGTACGGATGTATGGATGTATGGATGTATATATGTATGGATTTATGGATGTATGTTAGTGTGGATGCATTGATGTATGGATGGATGTATGTGTGAATGGCAGGATATATGGATGGATGGATATATTGATGTACAGGTGTTTGGAAGCATGAATGTATGGTTGTATGGTTGTATGTATGTATGGATGTACGGATGGATGGTTGTATGAGTGGATGGATGTATGGATGGATGGATGTATGGTTGGATGGATTTGTGGATGGGTGGATGGGTGGATGTATGTATGTATGTGTGCATGGATGTATGTATGGATGCATTTACGGATGTATCTAGGCATGTATGTATGGATGAGTGTATGGGTGTATGCATGGATGTATGGATGTATGTATGGACGTATGTATGGATGTACGTGTGGATGGATGAGTGCATGGATGGTTGGATTAGTTGATTTGTGGATGTGTGGATGCATGTATGGATGGATGTATGGATTGACGAATGTATGGATGGACGAATGTATGGATGGATGGATGTATTAATGTATGGACGTTTGTATGCATGGATGTACGAATGTATGGCCGTATCTGCGTTATGGATGTACGGATGTATGTATGCATGGGTGTATGGATGTACGAATGTATGTATGTACTGAGGCATGTATCTATAGATGTGTGGGTGAATGAATGGATCGGTGAATGGACGGAAGATTGGAAGTATGTATGGATGCATGTATGGATGAATGTATGTATGTCTGCATGGATGTATGCATGGATGTATGCACGGATGTTTGTATGGATGTTTGAACGGATGCATGCATGGTTGTATGTATGGATGTATTTAAGTATGTATCTATGGATGCATGTATGGATGAATGTAATGGTGTATGTAAGGATGTATGTATTGATGTCTCTATGGATGCATGGATGGATGGTTGGATGGATGGACGTATGTACTGATGTGTGTATAGATGCATGTGTGGATGTATGGCTGTGTGGATGTATGTATGTATGGATGGATGGATTGATGTATGGGCGGATAGATGTATGTGTCGATGGATGTATGGATGGGTGGTTGTATGGCAGGATGGATGTATGCAAGGATGGCTGTATGGATGGATGTATGTATGAATGTGTGAATGGATGGATGTATTCATGTATGGATGTATGGATTGATGGATATATGGATGGATGGAGGTGCGGATGGTTGGACTTATGGATGTATGGATGCATGATTGTGTGGATGTATGGAGGGTTGGATGTGTGGATGGATGGATGTATGGATGTATGGATGTTTGTTTGTATGCATGTATG
>NW_016945278.1:0-1060 GCF_001483705.2 Eufriesea mexicana | reverse complement strand
TATGCAGTGGAATTCTATGGGCTTCTGCCCCCTCCTCTCTTCTAATGTCTTCTGCCTGGATCTGTGGAGGGCGGCAACAGAGGTCTCGGCACGTTGCACGTTGGTGTGAGTTATTTTGGTGTTGGTTACGTTACGTGTGGATAGGTTAGGACAGGATTGCTTTGACTTGGAGTGCCGCGCTGAATGTCGAACGAGACGGACGCGTTAACGACGCTCCTACCATTGGTAGGTATTTTCGGCAGAAAAATGCGTTTTCTGGCGCGTGAATTAGTGCCATTCTGTGCGTGTAGTGCGTGGGAGCACGTGGCCGGGGACTCGCGTTGCGGAGTGTTTCGTGGTGACGATAAGAATTGAACTTGTTTGCAAGATTTTTCCCCCTTATTCGTGGCATCAACGAAGTTGTGGACACCGCTACGTCGCAGGTAGGCGAGGGACGGTGCCCATTGTCTTCCGCGGAGACGCGCATCTGCCCAGCGATGGATACATGCGCCGAGGGTGGCACCACAATGCAAGCGGCGGAGCAGGGGCTTGCAACCCGTACAGTTGTAAACATCCCGGGGAAGCCGGACAATTTACCGAGGAGTGAAGGTAAGGTTATTGTTAGCGGTGTCGACGCGGCTCCAGTGGAGCTTCCCTCGTCGAAGGACAGGGCAATTATGCAGGTGCTACGAGGCGCGTGACTCGTAGCACCGCATTGCGCAAGGCGCTGCCGGCGGACCTCGAGGAGGAGTGCTCCGCCTTCGCTGGTGCCGTCAGCGTCACGGGCGGCGGCGAAACGTCGTCTTCGTGGGTATGACCCATTCGATGGTTTGGATGGTATTTATCTCGCCCCGAAACCCACGAGCATAAGCCGGGCGAAGGCGACCCTCCCCACACGGGAGGAGCTCGCCATAGTGCACCGACCGCTGTCTGTTGTGGAACTGCCTGCCGTTATATCCGAGAATTGAGCGAGGATACAGACGATGGCAGACAAGAGCAAAAACCTGCACGGCCCATGCGTTCGCGCCATCCGTATGTGCGCCAGGGTGGTGGATTCGGCCGGCTGGGAGATGAGCCTCCA
>NW_016945277.1:0-527 GCF_001483705.2 Eufriesea mexicana | reverse complement strand
TATAATCTGGCTGGAAAATTCTATTTTATAGACATTTTCGTACAATATCGTGGTGAGCAAACCACCTTGCATACATAAGGAGGAAGAATACTATTGGCGTGCTATTGACATTGCAATACTGTATAATCTGGCCGGACAATTCAATTTTATTGACATTTTCGGACAATATCGTGGTGAGCTGTCCTCCTTGCATAGATAAGGAGGAAAGATTCTACTGGCGTGCAATAGCCATCGCAATGCTATAGAATCTGCACAGATAATTCAATTTTATAGACATTTACAAATAATATCGTGGTGAGATAACTTTTTTGCATAAATAAGGAGGAAAGTGAGGAAAGATACTATTTGCGCGCTATACCCGCTGCAGTGCTATAGAAACTGCCTGGAAAATTCAATTTTATTAACATTTTCGCTTAATATCGTGGTGAGGTAACTTTCTTGCATAAATAAGGATAAAGGATTCAATTTGTGCGCTGTACCCGTTGCAGTGCTATAGAAACTGCCTGGAAAATTCAATTTTATTGACA
>NW_016945276.1:0-254 GCF_001483705.2 Eufriesea mexicana | reverse complement strand
CAATCGACACATACCCAATCGTAGCGTAACTCAATCTAAAGTGCGGCGACGCTATTGCTGGCCACCCGAGTGTCGTGCAGAGTATAGTAGGGCCATGTAGAGCGCAGGTATCCACAGAATTGCATTGTACTGCACCTTCCTACCCTAACCAAGCCGAAACTATCCAAGCGTCAACTAACTTAACGTACTGCGCCGCGACCACTATTGCTGGCATGCCTGGCAATGCAGAGCATATTAGCGGAGAGTAGGGCGCA
>NW_016945275.1:273-1458 GCF_001483705.2 Eufriesea mexicana | reverse complement strand
GCAAGAAAGTTAGCACACCACGATATTATTCGGAAATGACAACAAAATTGAATTTTCCAGGTCAATTCTATAGCACTGCGATGACCATAGTCGGCACGCCAAGTGGATCTTTCCTCCTTATTTATGCAAGAAAGATAGCTCACCACGATATTAGTCGAAACTGTCAATAAAATTGAACTTTCCATCCAGATTCTATAGCATTGCGTAGGCTATAGCACGCCTATAGAATCTTTCCTCCTTATTTATACAAGAAAGTTAGCTCACCAAGATGTTAGTCGAAAATGTCAATAAAATTTGTCTTTCCAGCCAGATTCTATAGCATTGCAATGCCAATAACGCGCCAATAGTACCTTTCCTCCTTATTTATGCGAGAAGGTTTACTCACCACGCTATTAGCCGAAAATGTCAACAATATTGAATCTGCCGCACACATTCTACATCATTGTATTGGCTATAGCACGCCAGTTGAACCTTCACTCCTTATTTAAGCAAGAAAGGTAGCTCACCACAATATTAGTCGAAAATGTCAACAAAATTTATCTCTCCAGCCAGATCCTATTACATTGCGAAGGCTATAGCACGCCATTAGAATCCTTCATCCTTATTTTTGTAAGAAAGTTAGCTCACCACGATGTTAGTCGAAAATGTTAAAAAAATTTAAAGTTCCAGACAGATTCTATAGCACTGCGACGGATGTAGCACGCCAATTGGAGCCTTCCCACTTATTTATGCAAGAAAGTTATCTCTCCAGGATATTAGTCGAAACTGTCAATAAAATTGAACTTTCCTGCCAGATTCTATAGCATTGCAAATCCTATAGCACGCCAATAGAATATCTCCTCCTTATTTATGCAAGAAAGTTATCTCTCCAGGATATTAGTCGAAACTGTCAATAAAATTGAACTTTCCTGCCAGATTCTATAGCATTGCAAATCCTATAGCACGCCAATAGAATATCTCCTCCTTATTTATGCAAGAAAGGTAGCCCACAAGATATTAGCCGAAAATGGCAATAAAATTGAATTTTCCATTCAGATTCTATAGCATTGCAGTGGCTATAGCTCGCCAATAGAATCTTTCCTACATGTGTATGCAAGAAAGTTTGCTCACCAGGATATTAGTCGAAAATGTCAATATAATTAAATTTTCAAACCACATTCTATATCATTGCAATGTCTATTGCAC
>NW_016945275.1:0-248 GCF_001483705.2 Eufriesea mexicana | reverse complement strand
GGCAAGAAAGATAGCTCACCACGATATTAGTCGAAACTGTCAATAAAATTGAACTTTCCTCCCAGATTCTATAGCATTGCAAAGCCTACAGCACGCCGATAGAATATCTCCTCCTTATTTATGCAAGAAGGGTAGCTCACCACGATATTAGTCGAAGATGTCAGTAAAATTGAAGTTTCCAGCCCGATTCCAGTGCATTGCAATGGCTATAGCACGCCATTAGATTCTTTCCACCTTATTTATGCAAG
>NW_016945274.1:0-1016 GCF_001483705.2 Eufriesea mexicana | reverse complement strand
ATTGCAATGCCATAGAATCTGGCTGGAAAATTCATTTTTATTGACTTTTTCGAATAATAACGTGGTGACCTTGCTTACTTGGGCATATAAGGAGGAAAGATTATACTGGCGTGCTGTAGCTATGGCAATGCAACAGAATCTGGCTGGAAAATACAATTCTATTGACATTTTCTAGTAACATCGTGGTCAGCTAGCCTTCCTGTATAAATATGAACGAAACATTCGATTGGCGTGCTTCAGCCATAGCAAAGGTAAGGAATCTGGCTGGAAACACGTTTTTTTGGATATTTCGGACTAATATCGTGTTGAGCTACCTTTCATGCATTAATAATGGGGAAAGATCCTATTGGCGCGCTGTAGCCATTGCAATGCTCTAGAATCTGGCAGGAAAATTCAATTTTATGGACATTTTCGACTAATATCGTGGTGAGCTACCTTTCCTGCATATATAATGAGGAAAGATTCTATTGGCGTGCTGTAGCCATTGCAATGCTACCCAATACGGCTGGAAAATTCAATTTTATGGACATTTTCGACTGATATCGTGGTGACCAAACCCACTTGCATAAATAGGGATGAAATATTCTATTGGCGTGCTATAGCCATGTCAATGCTATACAATCTGGCTGGAAAATTCAATTTCATTGACATTATCGACTACTATCGTGACGACCTAACTTTCATGCACATATAAGGAGGAAAGATTCTACTGGCGTACTATGGCCATTGCAAACCTACTGAGTCTGGCTGGAAAATTCAATTTTTTTCACGTTTTCGACTAATATCGTGGTGGCCTAACTTCCTTGCATAAATAAGGACGATAGATACTATTGACGCGATATAGCCATTGAAATGTTATAGAATCTGGCTGGAAAAGACGTTTTTTTGGATATTTCGGACTAATATCGTTGTGAGCTTCCTTTCATGCATTAATAATTGGGTAAGATCCTATTGGCGCGCTATAGCCATTGTAATGCACTAGAATCTGGCTGGAAAATTCAATTTTATGGACATTT
>NW_016945273.1:0-345 GCF_001483705.2 Eufriesea mexicana | reverse complement strand
TGCGCTGCGATTCTATGGATTTCTGCGATCTACTCCCCTCTAATATGTTCTGCTTTGCTCTGAAGAGTGCAGCAATAGAGGTCTCCGCACGCTAGGTTGGTTTAAGTTACACTTGGCTTGGCTGGGTTAGAATAGGCTTAGTTAGGATAGCTTTGACTTTTGTTCTACGCACAGCTATTCGGCGGGTCTCTGCGCTCTACTGCGCTCTAATGCGCTGTGCTTGGCTTTGGGGAGGACAGCAATAGCGGTCTTGGCACGTTACTTTGAGTTATGTTACGTTCTGCTATGCCACGATCGGTTAAGTCGGAAAAGGACAGCTTCAACTTTTGCGCTTTACACTGCTAT
>NW_016945272.1:0-890 GCF_001483705.2 Eufriesea mexicana | reverse complement strand
GCCGCTTTTCCGCAACTGCCCGCGAGGGTGCTCACGAGTGCGCCGAAGGGAGCCGTCGGTAAGGCAGCTCCTTCGGGATGAGCTCCGCCCGCGCGCCTCCCGCGACCGCTGCGAGGACCGGAACGATGCACGGTCACGACTCGAAGAAGAGCGGCAATAAGACGGTGCGCCCTCGCGGTTTGGGTACACGAGGGGTCGAGTCCCTCTTGCGCGGAGGCCATCTCCGCTGCAAGGGAAAGATAAATCTCTCCGACCTCGGGATCGAGGACTTGCGACACCGTCGTGCCGCTTCCGGCGGTCTCCTGCTGGATGTCGGCGGACTCGAGGGCGCACAGCGAGCCACCGCTCTCGCCGGGCGAATGAGTGCAGACTTGGAGGGATCCGGCGTGCGTCTTACGGTTCCCACCAAAAACGCGGAGCTGAGGGTGACAGGGCTCGGCGACTCTGTCACCCCAGGCGAGGTGGCCGCTGCCCTGGGCAGGGTCGGTGATTGCACCTAGGCGGAAGTAAGAACCGTAGTCATCCGGTCTTCCGCTTCGGGGCTGGGCTCTGTATGGGCCAAGAGTCCGCTCGCGGCAGCGAGAAAGGCCATCGATTGCGGGCGGATCCGCGTCGGCTGGACTTCGGCCAGTGTCGTAGCCTTGGAGGCACGGCGCCTCCAGTGCCTCCGTTGCCATGCGTTCGGTCACACAAGGAACGGATTCTCTAGCGCGGTCGACCGTGGAACGGATGCTCTAGCGCGGTGGACCGCAGCGACACCTGTTTCAGGTGTGGCGCGGCGGGCCACCGTACCGGTGGGCGTAGTGCGCCTGCACTCAAGTGCCCGGTTTGCGCCGGGCTCGGCCACCCCTCCAACCACCGGCTGGGCAGCAAGGCATGCTGCCCGCCAA
>NW_016945271.1:359-1269 GCF_001483705.2 Eufriesea mexicana | reverse complement strand
TGACATTTTCAACTAATATCGTGGTGTGCAAACCTTCTCGCATAAATGATGGGGAAAGGTTCTTTTGTCGTGATATAGCAATTGCAATGCATTAGAACCTGACTGGTAAGTCCAATATGGTAAGTTCAATTTTGTTAACATTTTCTACTAATATCGCTGTGAGCACACTTTCTCGCATAAATAAGTAGGAAACACCCTATTGGCGTGCCTTAACCATTGCAATGCTATAGAATCTGACAGGAAAGTTCAATTTTATTGGCATTTTCGACTAATATTGTGATGTGCAAACTTTCTCGCATAAAAAAGCGGGAAAGATTCTACTGGCTTGTTATAGCCATTGCAATGCAATAAAATATGACCGGGAAGCTCAGCTTCATTGACATTTTCGAATAATATCGTGGCGAGCAAGCTGTCCCTCATAAATAACGAGGTTAGATCCTAATGGCGTGCTATATTCATTGCAATACAATGGAACATCCCTCGAAAGTTCACTTTTATTGACATCTTCGTATAGTATCGTCGTGAGCAAGCTCTCTTGCTTAAATAAGGATGAAAGATTCTATTGGCGAGATATAGCCATTGCAAAGCAATAAAAAGTGACTGCAAAGTTCAAATTTATTGATATTTTCGAACAATATCGTGGTGAGCATACTTTCGCGCATAAATAAGGAGGAAATGCACTATTGGCGTGGTATAACCGTTGCACGCAATAGAATGTGCCAGGAGAGCTCAAATTTATCGGCATTTTCGACACGTATCGTTATGTGCAAGCTTTCTCGCATAAATGAGGAGGGAAGACTCAATTGGCGCGCTATAGTCATTGCAACGCAATAGAATCTGACTGGAAAGTTCAATTTTATGGACATTTTCGACTAATATCACGATGAGCAGGCTTTCCGTAATAAATACG
>NW_016945271.1:0-273 GCF_001483705.2 Eufriesea mexicana | reverse complement strand
AAAGTTCAATTTTATTGACATTTTCGTTTAATATCGCGGCTAGCAAGCTTTATCGCATAAACCAGGATGTAAGATTCTATTGGCGGGATACAGCCGTTGCATAGCAATAAAAAGTAACTGGAAAGTTCAAATTCATTGACATTTTCCACATAAATCGTGGTGAGCAAACACTCTCCCATAAATAAGGAGGAAAGATACTATTGGAGTGACATAGCCATTGCAATGCAATAGAAATTGATTGGAAAGTTTAATTTTATTGACATTTTCCACATA
>NW_016945270.1:0-6172 GCF_001483705.2 Eufriesea mexicana | reverse complement strand
GAACTTAACATACCCTAACCTAACCAAGTGTAACATATTTCAACATAACGTGGCACGACTACTGTTCCTCGGATCCCCAGAATAGAGCAGAATGTAGTAGAGCAATGTAGAGCGCAGATGTCTACCGAATAGCACTGTATAGCGCAAAAGACAAAGAAGCCCTAACCAGACCTTCCTAACCTAACATAACGGAACGTAACATATCTCAACCTAACATGCGAAGGCCACCATTTACGGCCGCCGCAGAGCCAAACAGAACATATTAAATAACAGTAGGGGCAGAAATCCGTCGAACAGCAGTGTATGGCACAAAAGTCTAAGCTATTCTGTCCTAACATAGCGAAACGTGTCATATGCAAGCGTAGCATAACCCAACCTATCGCGCCAAGACCACCATTCCTGGCATGCCAGTGCCAAGCAGTAAATATTAGAACACTGTGGAGCGCAGAAATTCGCGGATAGCAGTGTATAGCACGAAAGTCTAAACTGTCATATACTAACCTCACCAACCGTAACACAACCACATGTAGCATAATCCAAACTAACGAGGCGAAACCAATACTGCGGGCCACCCCAGCGCCAAGCAGAATATACTAGAGCACAGCAGAGCGCAGGCATCCACAGCATTGCAGTGCAAATTACAAAAGTGGAGATACCCTAACCTAACCTGACCTAACCTACCCTATCCAAAGGTAGTGTAACTCAACAGAACGTGATGGGGCACATATTGCAGGACTCACCAGAGGCAAGCAGAATACATTAGAGTGCATGAAAGCGCCGAAGTCCACCGAATAGCAGTGCGTAGCACAAAAGTACGATCTACCCTCTCCTAACCTAGCTAAACGAAGCATACTCAAACGCAACCAACCACAACATAAACTGCAGCGACCACTACTACTGCCATCCCCAGATTCGAGTTGAGAATAGTAGAGCAATGTAGTACGTAGAAAAACGAAGAATGGCAGTGTAAAGCGCAAAAGCCGAAGTTATGCTATCCTAACCGAACCAATCGTAACATACACAAACGTAACCTAACTCAACCTAACGTGCCTAGACAACTATTGCTGACATCCCCATCGCCAAGCGGGTCATATTGGTGGACAGGAGTGCTCAAAAGTCGATGGGATGGCAGTTTATAATAGAAAAGTCAAAGCCATCCTAACCTGTCCCAAACTAGCCTAACCGAACCAAACGTAACGGAACACAAACTAACGTGCCGAGAGTAGTATCGTATTGCTGGCCCTCCAAAAGCGGAGCTGAACGTATTAGAGCGCCGTAGAATGCATATATTGGCCGAATAGCAGTGTATAGCGCAAGAGTCATAGCTACCCTAGCCTTACCTATACAAACATAACATGACCGAACGTAACCAAGCCCAAACTGACGTGCCTAGACAACCATTTCTGGCCTCCCCAGAGCCAAGCGGATTGTATTAGAGGAGAGTAGAGCGCAGAAATCCATGGAAACGCAGTGTAAAGCACAAAGGTCAAAGCTATGCCAACCTAACCTGCCTTAACCTATCCTAACCAAACGTGGCGTAACTCAACATAACGAGCCGATACCCCTATTGCTATGTTTCGCAGAGTCAGCCTGACCATATTCGAGTAACTTAGATTGCAGGAATTCGCTGAGTGGCAGTGTATGGCACATAAGAGAAAGCTCTCCTCTGCTAACCTAACCAATCTTAACATACACAAGGGTAAAATATCTCAACCTGACGTGCAACGACCACTATTGCTGCCGTAGCCGCGGTCAAGCAGAGCATATAAGAGCACAGTAGGGAGCAGAAATCCAACGAGTCGAAGAGTATAGCACAAGCGTCAAAGCCATCATAACCAAACCTAACATACCTAGCCTAACAAATCGTACCCTAACTCAGCCTATTGTGTCACGGCCACCATTGCTGGCCACTTCAGAGACGAGCAGGGGATACTGTGGCAATGTAAGCCGCAGAAATGCATCGAATGGTGATGCTTGGCACAAACGTCAAAGCTATCCCCTCCCAACGTAACCAATCGTAACATACCCAAGCGTAACCTAAGTCAACCGTACGTGCCGCGACCGCAATTGCTGGCCTCACCAGAGCCAGGCAGAACATATTATAGGAGATGGGACCGCAAAAATACACATTATCGCAGGGTACAGCGGAAAAGTAAAGGCTATCCAAGCCGGACCCAAGCGAAGATAACAAAGCCAAACGTGACCAAATACAGTCTAACCTGCCGCGGCTACAATTTCCAGCCTCCACAGAGCCAAGCAGTACATGGTAGAGCAGAGTAGCTCACAGAAATCCACCGCACTGTAGTGTACAGCACAAGAGTCAAAGATATCCTACATAATCCAAACAAGCATGGCAGCGTATATCACAGAAGTCGAAGCAACCCTATCCTAACCTATCGAAACTTCATAAGACCTATCGTAATATAACTTAACGTAATGTGCCGACACCACTATTACTGGAACCAGCAGAGCCAAGCAGAACACAGTACAGCATGTTAGACCGCTGGCAGCCACAAAACAGCAGCGAATATCACAAATGTCAAGAGTACCCTTGCCCTACCAGACCTAACCTAACCCAACCAAATGTAGACTAAATGAACCTAACGAGCCGAGTCCAATATGCTGGCCTCCCGAACGGCAACCAAAAAATATTAAAGGAGAGTGGAGCGCAGAAGTCCTAGGAATGGCAATGTATAGCAGGACGGTCAAAACTATCCTAACCCGACCCAGAAAAGCCTTACCTATCCAAACGTAGCCTAACTCAACCTAACCTGCCGAGACCACTATAGCTGGCATCCCAGAGCCAAAGCAGATCATATTACAGCACAGTAGAGCGCAGAAATCAACCGAATAGCTATGTATAGCATAAAAGACGGATCTATAATATCCTAACCTAACCAAACGTATCCTAACCCAACTTAACATATCGTGACCACTATTGCTGGCACCTGAAGAGCCGGGCAAAGTATGCTAGAGCACAGTAGAGCGTTGAAATCGACCGCATTGCTGTGCACAGCACAAAAGACGAAGGCAACCTGACCAAACATAATCTAACGTAACCTAACCAAACGTACCTTGCCGCGATCACTATTGTGTTACATTCGCGAGGTTACGTTAGGTATAGCTCGGTTAGGATAGCCATGACCTTCGTCTGTACCCTGTGTTCCTATGGATTCCTGAACTCTCCTCTCCCCTAACCTGAGCTGCTCGTCTCTGGGGTGGTCAGCAGTAGTGGTCACGGCACGATAGGTTAAGTTATGTTGAGCTTGGCTATGTTACGATTTGCACTGTTTGGACAGTGTAGCATCGACTTCTTCGCTACGCGCTGCTATTCGGAGAGTTTCTGCAACCCACTGTGCTCTAATAGTTACTACTTGTCTCTATGGAGGCCAGAAATTGTGGTCCCGGCACGCTAGGTCGTTTTCGGTTACGCTTGGTCAGTTAAGGTTACGCTAAGTTCGGTCGGAACAGCTTTGACTATGGTGCTATACACCGTTATTCGGCGGATTCCTGCGCTCGTCTGTTCTCTACAACATTCTGCATGGCCCTGTGGAGGCCTGCAGCGGTTTTCTCGGCACGTTGGTTTGAGCAATGTGACGTTTGGTGATATGAAGGTTTGTTCAGTTAGGATAGAGTAATTCCGACTTTTGTGCTACACACTGATATTTGTTGGATTCCTGCGTTCCTCTATGCTCTAATACGTTCTGCTAGGTTCTGGGGAGGCCAGCAATAGTGGTCTCGGCACGTTAGATTGAGATATGTTACGCTTACTACGTTACGCGTTTCTATGTAAGTATAGGATATCTTCGACCCTTGTGCTATACACTGCTTTTCGAAGGATTTCTGCGCTCTACTTTGTTCTACTACATTCTGCATGGCGCTGGTGCGGCCGGCAATTGTGGCCACGGCACGTTATGCTGGGATATGTTACGTTTGGTTAGGTTACGTTGGTGTGGGTTAGGTTTGGGTAGCTTTGACTTTTCCTTAATACGCTGATATTCTATGGATTTCTGCGCTCTGCTCTCCTGTAATATTTCCTGCTGGGCTCTGGGGGTGCCAGCAATATCTGTCGTGGCACGTTAGGTTGAGCTAGGTTACGTTTGGTTGTGTTATGATTTTTCTGGGTAGGAAAGTGTAGCTCTGACTTTTTTGCTACACACTGCTATTCGGTGCATTTGTGCGCCCTACTGTGCTCTATCAAATTCTGCTTGTCTCCGGGAACGAGGGAAATAGTGGTCGTGTCAAGCCAGGTTGAGTCAGGTTACGCTAGATTTGCCTAGGTTAGGTTAGGTTTGTTCCGGTTAGCTTTGATAATTGTTCTATACACTGCCATTCCGTTGATTTCTGCGCCCTACTTTGGTCTAGTATGTTCTGCCTTGCTTTGGGGAGGACAGCGATGGTGTTCTCGGTACGTTAGCTTGAGTTGGGTTACGTTTGATTATGTTACGTTTGGTTTGGTTAGGATAGGATAGCATTGACATTTGTGCTACACGCTGCTATTCGGAGGATATCAACGCTCTGCATTCCTCTACCGTACTCTGTACGACCCTGGGGAGGCCAGTAATAGTGTTCTCTGCACGTTATATTGAGTTAGGCTACTGCTAAGTTTGATATGGATAGGTTTGTATATCTTTCACTTTCGTAACATACACTGCCATCATACGGACCTCTGCATTCTACTCCCCTGTAGTATGCCCTGATTGGCGACGGGGGGACTGCTATGGTGGGATAGGCAAGTAAGATTGGGATTGGTCACGTTTGATCGGGTTAGGTTAGGCCAGGTTAGGTTGGGATATCTTCTATTTCTCTTCTTTACTCTCCAATGAGGCGGATATCTGCGGTCCACTGTGCTCTAGTGTATTCTGCTCGTCCCTGGGGAAGCAAGTAGTAGTAGCCTCGGCCCGCTAGGTTCAATTATGCTTCGTTTGGTAACGTTATGTTAGCATGGGTTATGTTTGGGCAGATTCGACTTTCGCGTTTTACACTGTCATTCGATGGACTTCTACGCTCTACTGCGCTCTAGTAGGTTCTGCTTGACTATGCAAAAGCCAGCAATATTGTTCGTGGCACGTTAGTATCATTTATTCTACGCTTGGTTAGGATAGGTTATGCATGGTTAGGTCAGTGTACCTTTGACTCTTGCGCTATACATAGCTATTTGGCGGCTTTCTGCGCTCCACTCTGGGGAGGCCAGCAATAGAGGTGAAGGCATGATAGGTTTTGTTTTGCAGCGTTTGGTAATGTTGCGGTTGGCTAGGATAGGTTAGGGCAGTCTCGACTTTGTTGCTATACGCCGCTGTTTGAAGTATATCTACGCTATACGTTGCTTTATTGTACCCTGATCGACTCTGGGGAAGCCAGCAATAGTCGTCCCTGCGCGATAGGTTGAGATAGTATATTCCCCCGTAATAGTAATTTCCCCCGATAGTAATTTCCCCGCTTTATTCTCCTCGCAGTATTCGCGGCGCGTTTGCTTGGGATAAGTTACGTTTGCATAGGTTTGGCTCGGCTGGGTTTGGTTAGGATGGCATTGAGACATGTGCTCCACGCGGATATACTAGGGGATTCTGTGCTCCACTTTGTTCTAGTATACTCTGCTTGGCTCTGGGTAGGCCAGCATTCTTGGTATCGGCGACTTAGTCTAAGCTAGTTTGCGTTCGGTTACGTGACGTTTGATTAAGTTAGGAAAAGATAGCATTTACTTCCGTGCTATACAATGCTACTCGTTGGATTTCTGCGCTCTAGTGCGATCTAATACTCTCTGCTTTGATTTGGGAATGCTTGAAGTTGTACACTCCCATTCGGTCGATATCTGCTCTCTGCGTTACTTTACTGACATCTGCTCGACACCGAGGAGTCCAGTAATAGTGCTCGCGGCATGTTCGGCTGGGTTATGCTGCGTTTGGTTAGGCTACGATAGCATGGGTTAGGTTCGGATTGCTTTGAATTTCGTGGTATAGACTGTTGTTCGGCGGTTCTCAGCGCTCTACTCTGTTCTAGTATTTTGGTGCATGGTTCTTTTGTGGCCAACAACAGTGTTCCCGGCACGTTGGTTTGAGATATATAACGTTTGGCTATGTTAAGCTCGGTAAGGTTAGGATAGGACAGCATAGAATATTATGCTATAAACCGCTATTCGGTTGAATTCCGCGCTCTTCTGCGCTCTATTATA
>NW_016945269.1:0-584 GCF_001483705.2 Eufriesea mexicana | reverse complement strand
AATATCGTGGTGACCTAACTTTCTTGCATGAATAATGAGGGAAGATTCTACTGGCACGCTATAACCATTGCAATGCTATAAAATCTGGCTAGAAAATGCACTTTTATTGACATTTTCGACTAATATCGTGGTGAGCAAAGCCACTTGCATAAATAAGGGATGTAGATTCTATTGGCATGTTATAACCGTTGCAATTCTATAGAATCAGCGAGTAAAATTCGATTTTAATGACATTTTCGACTAATATCGTGGTGACCTAACTTTCTAGAATAAATAAGGAGGGATGATCCTATTGGCGTGCCATAGCCATTGCAATGCTATTAAATCTGGCTGGAAAATACAATTTTATTGACATTTTCGACTAATATGGTGGTGACCTAACTTTGGATGATCCTATTGGCGTGCCATAGCCATTGCAATGCTATTAAATCTGGCTGGAAAATACAATTTTATTGACATTTTCGACTAATATGGTGGTGACCTAACTTTCTTGCATAAATAAGGCGGGAATATTCATTTGCCGTGCTGTAGCCATTGCAATGCTATAAAATCTGGCTGGAAAATACAATTTTATTGACATTCTC
>NW_016945268.1:348-686 GCF_001483705.2 Eufriesea mexicana | reverse complement strand
ATGGATGTACGGAGGCATGGATGTATTATTGGTTGGATGTGTGGATGGATAGGGGTATGAACGGATGGAAGTATGGATGTATGGCCGAATGGATGGATGGATGTGTGGTCGGATTTTTGTGTGGATGGACGGATGTACGGATGTATGGAAGCA
Source organism: Eufriesea mexicana (assembly GCF_001483705.2). Classification (NCBI taxonomy): domain Eukaryota; kingdom Metazoa; phylum Arthropoda; class Insecta; order Hymenoptera; family Apidae; genus Eufriesea; species Eufriesea mexicana. The sequence continues at coordinate 533 of NW_016945268.1, read as the reverse complement.
TGTATGGATGTATGTAAGGATGTATGTATGGATGTATGTTTGGAAGTATGTATGGGTGTATGTATGGATGTACGTATTGATGAATGTACGGATGTATGGATGTATGGATGGATTGGTTGGTGGATGCATGGTTGGATGGGTGTAAGGATCGATAGATGTACGGATGGGTGCATGTAGCGATCGGC
>NW_016945268.1:0-303 GCF_001483705.2 Eufriesea mexicana | reverse complement strand
TGGATGGACGGATCTACGGATGTATGTATGTTTGGTTGTATATATGTGTGGATGTATGGATGGATGGATGTATCGAAGAATGGAAACACGAGTGGATGGATTTAAAGATGTATGGATGTGTGGGTGGATGAATGGATGTATGGATGGATGCATGAACGGATATATGTATGGATGTGTAGATGCGTGTATGGAAGGGCGTATGTATGCATGTATATATAGATGGATGTATTGCTGTATGTGTGGATGTATATATGTATGGGTGTGTGGATTGATGTACGTATGGATGGATGAGTGCATGGATGT
>NW_016945267.1:0-768 GCF_001483705.2 Eufriesea mexicana | reverse complement strand
TACATACATCCACACCCACATCCACCCATCCGTACATACACCCATTTACACATCCGTATATGCATCCATACATACATCCATACATACATCCATACATACATACATCCATAGATATATACTTACATACATCCGTTCATACATCCATACATCCATCCATACATGCATCCATACATATGATCATGCATACGCGCATCCATACATCCATACATACATTCTTACATACATCCATACATACATCCTTCCATACATCCATACATACATCCATGCATACATCCAGCCGTCCAAAAAGCCATCCATCCATACATACATCCATCGGTACTTCCATCCTTCCATACGCCCATCCATCCATACGTCCACCCATTCATACATCCATCGATCCATTCATCCATACATGCATAAGTCCACACACCCATACATACATCCATACATCCATACATTCATGCATCCGTACATCTGTACAACAATACATAAATCCATCCATACGTCCACCTTCCTACACATCCATCCATCCATACATCCACCCATACAAACAAACATCGAACCATACATCCATCGATCCATACCAGAACCCATCCATACATCCATCGATACATACATCCTTCCATTCACACAGCCATCCATCCATACATACAGCCATACTTACATCCATCCATCCATACATCCATACGTCCATACATCCATACATCCATGCATACATGCATCCATACATCCATACATCCGTACATCCGTCCATCCATGCCCCAGTCCTTCCATACATCCATCCATCCA
>NW_016945266.1:0-955 GCF_001483705.2 Eufriesea mexicana | reverse complement strand
ACTGCAATACGGCGGAATTCGGCACACAAATGTGCTCTGGTACATTGATCTTCGCTCTTGGGACGTTAGCAGTTGTTGTTGCGGTGTAGGCACGTTAGGTTCAGTTAAGTACGCTTGGTTGTGATACGCTTGTCACGGTTAGGCTAGAATGGCTTTAACTATTGTGCTATACACCGCTATTCGGTGGACATCTGCTCTCCACTGCGCTCTAGTGTATTCTGCTTGGCTGTTGGGAGGCCAGCAATAGGTGTTCTATGCTCGTTAGGTTTAGATATGTTACGTTTGGGTATGTTACGATTGGTTAGGGTAGGAGTGGATAGCTTTGACATTTTTGCTGTAAACTGCTATTCGACGGATTTCTGCACTCTGGAGTGCTCTAGTGTGATCATTTTGACTACGGGACGGCCAGCAATAGTGGTATCGGCACGTAACGCGGAGTTGGGCTACGTTTCGTTAAGTTAGGTTAGGACAGGTTTGGTCAGCATATTTTCTGCTGTACACTGCGATTCTATGGATTTCTGCACTGCGCTCGCACCTAATACGCTCTGCTTGACCAGGTGGCGGCCAGCGGTACTGGCCGCGGCACGTTAGGTTGAGTTACATTACGTTCGGCTTGGTTTGTTTCAGTTGGTCTAGTTGAATATAGCTTTGAGTTTTGTGCTGAACACAGATATTCTGTGGACTTCTGTGCCCTACTGTGCTCTATCGTATTCCGCTTGTCTCTGGCGACGCCAGCAGTATCGGTCGCGGCGCTTTAGGTTAAGTAGTGTTACTTTAGGTTAGTTTAGGTTAGGCCAGGTAAGGTCAGTATATCTTTGGCTATTGTGTTTTTCAGTCCAGAGCAGCCGATTTCTTCGCTCTACTACTCTCTAGTTTATTCTGCTTGACTCTCCGGCGGCCAGAAATAGTGACCTCGCTAAGTTAGATAGAGTTTGATTGTGTTTCGTTATGTTAT
>NW_016945265.1:352-828 GCF_001483705.2 Eufriesea mexicana | reverse complement strand
TTGGTTATAGCTTGCCAATATAATCTTTCCTCCTTGTTTATGCGAGAATGTCATCTCACCACGATATTAGCAAAAATTTCAAATAAAATTGAATTTTCCAACCACACTCTATATCGTTGCAATGTCTACAGCACGCCAATGCAATCTAGCGTGCTCATTTGGGCAAGAAAGATAGCTCACCACGATATTAGACGAAAATGTCAATAAAATTGAATTTTCCAGCCGGATTCTGCAGCACTGCAATGGCTACAGCACTCCGAACGGATCTTTCCTCCTTACCCATGCAAGGAAGCTATCTCACCACGAAATTAGTAGAAAATATCAATAAAATTGTATTTTCCAGGACGATTCTGTAGCATTGCAATGTCTATAGCACGCCAGTAGAAGCTCTCCTCCTTATTTATGCAAGAAAGTTAGCTCACCACGATATTAGTCGAAAATGTCAATAAAATTGAATTTTCCAGCCAGATTGTGCA
>NW_016945265.1:0-324 GCF_001483705.2 Eufriesea mexicana | reverse complement strand
TCCGAACGGATCTTTCCTCCTCACCTATGCAAGGAAGTTAGCTCACCACGGAATTAGTCAAAAATGTCAATAAAATAGAACTTTCCACCAAGATTCTTTGGCACTGCAATGGCAATAGCACACCAATAGAATCTTTCCTAGTCATTTATGGAAGAAATTTAGCTCACCACGATGTTAGTCAAAAATGTTAATAAAATTGAATTTTCCAACCACATTCTATATCATTGCGAAGCCTATAGCACGCCAATATTATCCTTCCTGCTTATTTATGCAAGAAAGGTAGCTCACCACCATATTAGTCGAAAATGTCAATAAAATTGAATT
>NW_016945264.1:8545-10484 GCF_001483705.2 Eufriesea mexicana | reverse complement strand
AAAGGTTACTGCGAGATATGTTTGACTTTTGTGCTGTACTTTGCAATGTGGCGGATTTCTACTATCAGCTGTGCTGTAGTATGCTTGGCTTGGCACTGGCGAGGCCAGCAATAGTGCTGTCGGCGCGTTAGGTTTTGTTGGGCTGCGTTTGGTTTGGTTCGCTTCGGGGCGGTTAGGAGAGAATAGCTAAGTCTTTTGTGCTATACACCGCTTTCCGCAGATGTCTCCGCTCTGCTGTGTTCTAACATTTTCTTCCTGGTTCTGTTGCGGCCAGCAACAGCGGTCCCGGCGTGTTACGTTCAGATAGGCTACGTATGTAAATGAAGAGTTTGGTCCGGTTAGGAGAAAATTGCTTAGGCTTATGATCCATTCACTGCTATTCGGTGGATGTCGGCGTCCTACTGCGCTCTAATATGTTCGTCTTGGCTCTAGTGTGGCCACTAATTGTGGACTCGTCACGTTCGGTTGTGTTGTGTTACGTTTCGTTAGTGTAGCTTAGGAAGGTTTGGTTATGACTTCTTCGACTTTTGTGCTGTACACACAAGTTCGGTGGATTTCTGCGCTCCACATTACTCGACTATACTCTGCTCGACACTGAGGAGGCGAGCAATAGTGGTCGCGGCACGTTAGGTTGAGTTCTGTTACGTTCGGTTATGTTACCGTTTGCTATGTTAGGAGAGAATAGCTATGACTTTAGTGCTATAGTCTGCCATTAGGTGGGTTTCTGCGTCCTACAGCTCCCTAATATTTTCATCTTGTCGCTAGGAAGGCCAGCAATTCTCGTCCAGGCACGTTATGTACAGTCAGGCTACGTTCGTCTATTTTGGATTAGGCTAAGATTGTTTAGTTTAGCTTTAACTTGTGTGCTATACACTGCTGCTCGGTGGATTTATACGCTCCACTGTGCTCTAGTATTTCCGGCTTTGCGCTGGGGTGGCCATAAATTGTGGTACCGGCACGTTAGGTTGTGCTAGGTTACGTTCCGTTAGGATGGGCTAGGCTAAGTTCGGCCAGGATAGCTTCAACTATTGTGCTGTACAATGCTGTTCGGTGAATTTCTGCGCTCTACTGTACTCTAGTATGTTCTCTTTGGCTCTGGTGAGGGCAGCAAAATCTGTCTCGGCACGTAATTTTGAGTAAGGCTATGATCGGTTATGTTACGAATGGTTAGGTTAGGAGAGGATATGTGTAACTGTAGTGCTATTATCTGCTATCACACGGATTTCTGCTCCCTACATGGCACTCATATTTCCAGCTTGGCGCTGGGAAGACCTGCAACAATAATCTCTGCACGTTATGATTGGACAGGTTACATTCTGTTAGGTTGGGTTAGGCTAAGTTTGGCTAGGATACCTTTAACTCCTGTGTCGTACTCGGCTATTCTATGGATTTCTGCTATCCTCTGTGCTCTGGGTATGGCCCGCTAGGGTCTGGTGAGGGCGGAAATAGCTGTCTCAGCAGGTTAGTTTTAGTTAGGCTAAGTTTAGCTATGTTCTATTTGTCTGTGTTTGGTTTGGGTAGCTTCGACTTTACTGATATTCATTGCGTGTGTATGCATTTCGGCGTTCCACTCTCCACAAATGTGTTCTGCTTGGCTCTGGGGAGGCCAGCATTAGTAGTCGCGGAACGTTAGGTTGAGGTAGGTTACGTTTTGTTATGGTACGATTCCTTAGGTTAGGAGAGAATAGCTTTGAATTTAGTGCTATGGTATGCTGTTTGGTGGGTTTCTGCGCTCTACTGTACTCTAATATTTTCAGCCCGTCTCTGGGAAGGCCAGAAATAGTGCTCTCGGCACGTTATGTTTATAAAGGAGACTTTCGGTTAGGTTGGGTTAGGCTAAGTTTTATTAGGATGGCCATAACTCTTGTGCTGCACCGTCTATTCCGTGCATTTCTGCGATCTACAGTGCTCTAGTATGCCCTGCTTGGCTCCGGTTAGG
>NW_016945264.1:0-220 GCF_001483705.2 Eufriesea mexicana | reverse complement strand
GAGGGCTGCAACCGTGGCCGTGGCACGAAAGTTCGAGATGTGTTACGTTCGTTCAGATTGTGCTAGGTTAGTGTAGGGGAGGATAGCTATTACTTTCGCGGCGTACACTTCCATTCGGCGAATTTCTGCGCTCTGCTGTGCTCTAATATGTTCCACGTGGCTTTGGGGAGGCCAGTAAGTGTGCTCACGGCACGTTACTTTGAGCTATGTTACGTTTGGC
>NW_016945263.1:0-634 GCF_001483705.2 Eufriesea mexicana | reverse complement strand
GTCTGGTTGGGTTAGGTTAGGTCAGGTTAGGTTAGGGTATCCTTGACTTTTGTGCTATACACTTATACGCCGCGGATGCCTGTGTTTTAGGGTATCCTTGACTTTTGTGCTATACACTGATACGCCGCGGATGCCTGTGTTCTACTGTGCTGTAGTATATTCAGCATGTCTCCGGGGAGGCCAGCAATTGTGGTCCCGGCACGTTTGTTTGATTTAGGCTACGTTAGGTTATGTTTCGTTTGGTTTGTGTAGGAGAGGATACCTTTGACTTTTGCGTTATATACCGCCATCCAGTGAACTGTTGTTCTACACTGTGCCCTAATATGATCTGCTTGTCACTAGGGACGCCAAAGGTAGTGGTCCCGGATCGGTAAGCTTTGTCATTCTACGTTTGATTAAGTTAGGTTAGGTCGCGTTAGGTTGCGATTTATTTGACATTTGTGTTATACGTTGCTATTTCGTAGCTCTATGCGATCTTCTGTTCCCAGGTATGTTCTGTTTGGCTCAGGTGCCACCTGCAATAGTGGTCACGGCGCGCTACGTTAAGTTAGCGTACGATCCATTACCCCACCTTTGGGTAGGTTAGGAGGGGATGGCGTTGACGTTTGTGCTACGCAAGGCTATTCGATGGATG
>NW_016945262.1:0-984 GCF_001483705.2 Eufriesea mexicana | reverse complement strand
TATAGAAACTGAACTGGAACATTCAATATTATTGACATTCTCGCATAATATCGTGGTGAGCTAGCTTTCTTGCATAAATATGGAGGAAAGATTGTATTCTGCCGTGCTATAGCCTCTGCAATGCAATAGAACCTTGCTGGAAAATTAAATTTTATTGACATTTTCGACTAATATCGTGGTGCGCTATCTTCGTTGCATAGATAAGGAGGTAAGATTCCATTGTCCTGCGATAGCCATCGCAATGTTATACAATCTGCATGGAAAATTCAATTTTACGCACATTTTCGACTAGTATCGTGGTGAGATAACTTTTTTGAATAAATAAGGAGGAAAGATACTATTTGCGTGCTCTACCCGTTGCAGTGCTATAGAATCTGGATGGAAAATTCAATTTTATTGACATTTTCGACTAATATCGGGCTGAGCTAGCTTTCAGGCATAAATAAGGAGGAAAGATACTATTGGCGTGCAATAGCCATTGCAATGCTATAAAATCTGCATTGGATATTCAATTTGACTCACATTTTCGAAAAATATCGAGATGAGTTATATTTCTTGCATAAATAAGGAGGAAAGATTCTTCTGGCGAGCTTTAGCCATTGCAATGCTAATGAATCTGTCTCGAAATTCCAATTTTATTCACATATACGACTATTGTCGTGGTGTGCTAACTTTCTTGCGTCAATAAGGAGGGAAAATACCATTGGCGTGCTACAGCCATTGCAATGCAATAGAATCTGGCTGGAAACCGCAATTTTATTGACATTTTCGAATAATAGCGTGGTGAGCTAAGCTCCTTGCATAAATAAGGAGGAAATATTCTATTGGCGTGCTATGGCCGTTGCAGTGCAACAGAGTCTGGCTGGAAAATATAATTATATAGACAGTTTCGGCTAATATCGGGGTGAGCAGTCTTTCTTTCATAAATAAGGAAGAAAGATTCTATCGGCGTGCTATAGCCAATGCAATGATATACATTCTGGA
>NW_016945261.1:10289-11608 GCF_001483705.2 Eufriesea mexicana | reverse complement strand
GATATCTTTAACTTTTGCGCTATGCACTGCTATTCGTTGGACTTCTGAGCTCTACTGTGCACTCATACGTTCTGCTTGTCGCTGGGGAGACCAGCAAGAATGTTCGTGGCACCCTCGGTTGAGATATGATACGATTGGCTTGGCAAGGTTATGATAGCTTTGGTTGCGAAGGCTTTGACTTTTGTGCTATGCACAGCTATTCATGGGTTTCTGCGCTCTACTGTGCTCGAACATGCTCTGATTGGGCCTGTGTCGGCCAGCAGTAGTGGCTTCGGCACGTTAGGTTGAGATAGGGTACGTTTGGTTGGGGTACGTTTGCTTGTGTTAGGTTTGGATAGCTTTGTCTTTTGTGCTGTACACTGCTGTACGTCGAAATTCTGTGCTCTGCTGTGCTCTAGTATCTTCTGCTTGGCTCCGGGGAAGACGGTAATAGTGGCCTCGGCGCGATAGGTTGAGAGAGTATACGTTTGGTTGGGTTACGTTCGCCCTTGTTAAGTTTAGGTAGCCTCGACTTTTCTGCTATACACTGCAATTTCATAGATTTCTGCGCCCTAGTCTCCCTTATTATGCTCTGCTTGGCTCTGTGGATGCCAGCAATACTAGTCGCAGCGCGTTAGCTTGGGATAGGTTACGTTTGGATATGTTACGTATGGTTGGGTTTGGTTGGGATAGCCTTGGCATATGTGTTCTACACGGATATACAATGGGCTTCTCTGCTCTACTGTGCTCTAGTATATTCTGCTTGGCTCTGGGTAAGCCGGTAGTCTTAGACTCGACACGTTGGTCTGTGTTAGGTTGCGTTTGGTTATGTGACGGTTGACTAGGTTAGGATAGGGTAGCTTTGACTTTTACGCCGTACACGGCCATTCGGTTGATTTCTGCGCTCTACTGTGATCTAATGTTCCCTGCTTTTCTCTGGGTATTAAAGAAATGGTGGCCGCAGCTCATCAGTTTCAGATAGGTTACGTTAGGTTAGGTTAGGATAGTTTGGGTTAGGCTTGGGAGTCTGTGTCTTTTCCGCCCTACACTAAGATTCTATTGAATTTCACGCCCTGCTCTCTACTAATATGTTGTGCATGCCCCTGTAGAGGCCAGCAAGAGTGGTCGCGTCACGTTGGGTTGAGTTGGATTACATTTGGTTATGTTAGAATTGGCTAGGTTAGGGCGGGATAGCTTTTACTATTTTACTATACACCGCTATCCGGTAGATTTCTGCACACTACTGCACCCTAGCGTGCTCTGAGTTATGTTAGGTTTGGTTATGTCACGGTTGGCTCTGTTAGGCAGGAACAGCTACAGCTTTGGCGCTATACACCGCT
>NW_016945261.1:0-2745 GCF_001483705.2 Eufriesea mexicana | reverse complement strand
GGATGGAGGGTGGCGGTGGAGGTGGGAACGCTTAGCGACCACCTTCACATCACCATGGTGCATGCCGTCACTCCTCGCACCGGTCTGGAACCACCCAGCGGGAAGCACGCCACGGCGCCGCGATGGGCGCTGGGGCACCTCGACCGCGACCTGTTCGCCGTGGCCGTCCAGGTCGTCGCCTGGGCGTCGACGATCTACGCGATTTAGCGCGTTCGTACCATGTCGGAGGCTGCCGTTGACCGGGGCGCGGTGGTGATGGAGGACGGTGTGTATATCGCAAACGCTTTCAACACCCTGCCCTGGGCCGCCATCCGGTGTGCCCTGACAAGGCTCTTCAATACGTGGTGGCGGTGATCGGCGACTACTTGACGGAGCGCTCGATCGTGTATCCGGGACGATACACGACCGTCGTGCGTACAATGAACAGCGGGGTTCCACAGGGATTGGTACTCGGTCCGATCCTCTGGGACTTCGCGTGCGACGCCGTGTTGCGCACTTCCCTCCACCGCGGCCTGAGCCTGACGTGTTACGCGGACGACACGCTGCTGATGGCCGCCGGGTCGAGTTCGGTGGAGGCCACGCTGCGCGCGGAGAGCGGCGTGGCCCACGTCGCGAATAGCATCCAGCGTCTGGAGCTGAGTATCTCCCCCGAGAAGACCGAGGCAACATGGTTTTGCCATCGGCATCACGGGAAGCCGCCCAAGTCCCTGACGCGCGTGGGGAACGTCGAGGTCGATGTACGGGACCGGATGAAATACCTCGGTCTCGCCGTCGACAGCCACTGGAAGTTCGAGGAGCATTTTCTCGCGCTGGAACCACGCCTGGAAGGTACGGCGGGGCGCTGTGTCGCCTGCTACCGAACCCGGGTGAGCCAAAAGGGAGGGTGCGCCGCCTCTACACGGGAGTCGTTCACTCGGTTGCACTTTACGGGGCTCCGATCTGTTCGGACGACCCGGTCGCTAGCCCGCGCAGTCTGGCGATTCTCCGGCGAGTCTCTCAAGGGATGGAGATCATGGTCGTGCGCGGATACCGCACGATATCTCACGAGACGGCGATGGTCCTGGTGGGTGTTGCGCCGTCCGAAATGCAAGCGGTGGGGGTGGCCCTTATCTACGGTCTCCTACACGCTAGCAGCGTCGGTGCTCCTGAAGAAGGGGCCGTTTCGTTGTGGCGAAGGGTCCGATAGACCGTATTGACCGTCTGGCGTGCTCGGCAGAGGAAGCCGAGCAGCCGGCGGCACCGGGTGATCGATGCTGTGCTCCCCGTGCTGGATGCATGGGGGCGCAGCGGCAGCCGGCACACTTTCCGCCTGACACAGGTGATAATCGGGCACGGATGCTTCGGGGTGTACCTGTGTCGTATCGGGCGGGAACGTGCGACGCGGTGTCATCACTGCGGGGAAGGGCGGGACACGGCTCAGCACAAGCTGGAGGAATGTCCGGCGTGGGCTCGCGAGCACCGGATACTTTGTCGCGTGGTGTGTCGGGATCTTTCACTCTCCGTCGTCGTGGCGCGGACGACGGAGAGCTTAGGTGCGTGGCGTGCGTCGCCTCCTTTTGAAAGGCGGTTATGTTACAGAAGGAGGCCGCGGAGAGGGCCCGCGAGCGTAGCGTGTGCTCCTTGCGCGTTGGGCGGCGGGGGCTGCAAGCGCGGCGCCGGTGGGCGGCGCGCGAACTGCCGAATGTGTTAACGCGTTAGACCTCCGCCTTCGCAAGCGACTATGTACCTACGGCCGGGGAGGCCGTCTCTCTCTCCCGTTGTAACCTAGGTAAGTGTGACCACGGGCTGGCGTGTGGGGGTGCCATCTGTTCGAGAGACCGTGTTCCGGGCGCGCGGCGTCACGTGGTGTTCGCGCGGCGTCCGCAGGGTATGCGTGCGTTGCGGTGCGTTGGTATGCGTGTTGTGTGTGCCTGTAATCGACCCGTCACGCGCGCATGGACATGATCGTTTCGTGTGCGATTTCCCGTCGTGCCGGGAGGGAGCTGCAGTAGCGTCGCGGTGGCGCCCTGGCAATTTCGTCGCCGCGAAATCCAGGGCTCACCGAAGTGCTCTAGTATATTCTGCTTCACTCTGACGAGGCCAGATTTATTGGTCTCGGCAAGTCAGTCTGAGTTAGGTTGCATTTGCATATGTTAAGTTTGGCTAGCTTAGGATAGGGTACCATTGACTTCTGTGCTACATACTGACTTTCAGTGGAATTTTCTGCTCTACTGTACTTTAATATGCCCTGCTTGTCTCTGGGCAGGCCAGCAGTAGTGGACGCGGAATGTTTGGTTCAACTATGCTACGTTTGGTTTGCTTGGGTTAGGATAAGTTCGGTTAGAATGGCTTTAACTTTTGTGCTATAAACTGCTATGCGGTTGATTTCTACCCTCTACTGAGCGCTCGTATATTCTACTTAGGTATTTGGAGGCCATTTTGGCACGATAGGTTGTCCTATGTTACGCTTGCCTTGGATAGGTTTTGACAGGTTCGGTTAGGATAGCTTTGACTTTTTCGTTATATACCGTTATTCGGTCGATATCCGTTCACTGAACTGCTCTGATAGCATCTGCTTCAATCTGGTTGGCCAGCAAGAGCGGTCGTGTCGCGTTTGATTGGGACAAGTTGCGTTTGGTTATGTTACGTTAGTTTAAGTTTAGTCTGGATGGCTTTGACCTTTGTACTGTACGCAGCCATTCCGCTGATACCTGCGCTCTGCATTGCTGCACTAACAACTGCGTGTCTCTGTGGAGGCAAGCATTG
>NW_016945260.1:0-472 GCF_001483705.2 Eufriesea mexicana | reverse complement strand
GGATTGTTGTAATGACGTATTAATGTATGGAGGTTTGGATGGGTGGATTTATGGATGTACGGATCTATGAATGCGTGGACGTGTGGTTGGACGGGCGTACGGTTGGTTGGATGAATAGATGCATGGATGTATGGATGTATGTATGTATGAATGTATGGATGTATGTATGTACGGATGTATGGATGTGTGGATGTATGGATGTATTGTTGTACGAATGTATCGATGTACGGATGTGTAGATGTATAGCTGTATATATGTATGGATGTATGGGCGGATGGAAGTATCGATGGATGGCAGTACGGATGGTAATATTTATGGATGTATGTATGTATGAATGTGTGGATGTACGAATGAATGGATGTACGGATGTATGGACGTATGGATGTGTGGGTGGATGAATGAATGGTTGGATGGAAGGAAGTGTGGATTAATGGATGGGTGGATGTATTGATGAATGTATGGATGTATGTAT
>NW_016945259.1:0-925 GCF_001483705.2 Eufriesea mexicana | reverse complement strand
CCAGCAATTGTGGCATCGGTACGTTACGTTTAGTTATGTTACGTTTGATTATGTTATGTGTGGCTATGTAAGGCTGGGATAGCTGTGACTTTCGTGGTATAATTCGCTATCCGGTGGATTCCTGCGCTCTACTCTCTTCTCATGTTCTCTGCTTTGCTCTGTATGGGACAGCAATATTTGTCACCGCACGACAGGTTGATTTATATTACATTTGGTTAGGTTTTGTTATGTTGGGTCTGGTGCGCATAGCTTTGACTTCTGTGCTCAACACAGCTATTCTGTGGACTTCTGCGCTCTACTGGGCTCTAATATTCTCCGCCTGGCGGTAGGGTGGCCAGCAACACTGGTCTGGGCGCGTTAGGTTATGTTACGTTGCGTTTGGTTACGTTACGTTTGGACATGTCTGGTTAGGATAGCTTTGACTGTTGTGCTATACACTGTTATACCTTGAATTACTGCTCTGCACTGTGCTCTAGTATGTTCTGCTTGGCTCTGTAGACGCCAGAAGTGTCGGTCTCGGCCAGTTAGGTTGAGTTATGCTGCGTTTGGTTGTGTAAGGTTTGGTTAGGATTGACTAGGGCGGCCTTGACTTAGGTGCTCTGCACTGCTAATCGGACTACTTGAGCGTTCTACGTTGCTCTGATGCTCTGCTATACACTGCTTAGCACTCGTGAGGCAAGCAACAGCGTTCCTGGCAGGTCAGTTTGGGACACGTTTCGACCGCTTACGTCACATTTGGACAGTTAGGATATGATAGCTTTGACTTTCGTGCTATACACTGCTATTCGGTGAATTTCTGCGCTCCTCAGTGATCTGATATGCTCTGCTTGCGTTGGGAGGCCATCAACATAAGACCATCACATCTCAGTACGTTCGGTTGAGCAAAGCTGCGTTGGGTTATGTCAAATATTATTAGGTTAGGACG
>NW_016945258.1:0-500 GCF_001483705.2 Eufriesea mexicana | reverse complement strand
GCTATAGAATCAGGCTTGAAAATTCAATTTCATTGACATTTTCGAGTAATATCGTGTTGAGCCAACTTTCTCCGATAAATAAGGTTTTCTATTGGCGCGATATAGCCACTGCAATGCTATAGAATATTGCTGGGAATTTCAATTTTATTGACATTTCCGGCTAATATCATGGCGAGCCAACTTTCTGGCATAAACAAGGACGTAATATTGTATTGGCGCGCAATAGCCATTGCAATGCAATAGAATATGGCTGGGAAATTCAATTTTTTGACAATTTTCGGCTAATATCGTGGTGAGCTCACATCCTTGCATAAATACGGTGGAACGATTCTGTTGGCACGTTATAGCCATTGCAGTGCTATAGAATCAGGCTGGAAAATTCAATTTTATCAACAATATCGACTAATATCGTAGTGTGGTAACCTTCTCTCATAAAGAAGGAGCAAAGAATCTGCTGGCGAGCAATAGCCATTGGAATGCTATAGAATCAGGCTGGAAAA
>NW_016945257.1:0-614 GCF_001483705.2 Eufriesea mexicana | reverse complement strand
ACGTAGAGCGTAGAAATCCTCCGGGTAGCAGTGTATAGCACAAAAGTGAACTTTATCGTACACAAACCTGTCCAAACTTAAGAAACCAAACGTACCTAACCGAACATAACTTGCCTGGACCACTATTACTGGCCTCCAAAGAGACAAGCAGAATGTGTTGGAGCACATTACAGCGCAGAAAGCCACCAAACTGCAGTGTGTAGCACAAAAGTCGGAGTAACCCTAAACTAACCTAACCTAGCCCAAACTAGCCAAATGTGCAAAGACTGCACTTAAAATGCGGCGATCGCTATTCCCGGCCATCCCAGCGTCGAACAAAGTATATTAGGGCACAATCGAGCTCGGAAATCCACCGAATAACAGTGTACACCATGAAAACCGTATCTAGCCAAGCATAACAAAGGCATATACTAACCGAACGTAGCATATCTCAACTCAACATGCCGCGATCATTGCTAGCCCCGCTAGTGCCAAGCAGAACATATTACAGGAAAGTGGAGCGCCGAAATCCACAGAATGGCAATGTACAGCAGAAAAGTCGTAGGTATCCTAACCTAACCCAGACTAGCCTAGCATAACCAACCGTAACATAACCCAACCTATCGTGCCGAGAC
>NW_016945256.1:0-376 GCF_001483705.2 Eufriesea mexicana | reverse complement strand
GGAAATCCACTGAGCATTGGAGTCTAGCACAAAAGTCAAAGCTATTCTCTCCTAAGTTAACCATCCTTAACATTACCGAACGTAGCCTAACATAACGTATAGTGCCACGACCGCGATCGCTGGACGCCCCAGAGAAGAGTAGAGTATAGTGGAGCCAGGTCGAGCGCAGAAAGCCATCAAATATCAATGTATAGCATAAAAGTGAAAGATAACGATACCTAACCATACCAAACATAACCCAACCAAACGTAGAATATCTAAACCTAACGTGCCGAGACCTCTGTTGCTGGACTCGGCAGAAACAAACTGAACTTACGAGAGCACTGTAGAGTGCTGGAATCCGCATAGTAGCAGCGTATAGCACAGAAGTCAAAGA
>NW_016945255.1:0-706 GCF_001483705.2 Eufriesea mexicana | reverse complement strand
GATCTCTGCTTTCTACTCACCTCTAGTGTGCCCCGTTTGGCGATGGGCAGGACAGCAATTGTGTGCTGCGTTCGTTGGGTTATCGTTGGTTACCTTCGAACAAGCAAGGTTAGGTCAGGTTAGGTTAGGGTAACTCCTACCTCTTTGCTGTACACAGCTATTCGGAAGGTTCCAGTAACCTACAAGGCTCTGCCATACTCTCCTTAGCTCTCGTGTGGCTAGAAATGGCTTTAGTGCTGTCCTTGGTTACGTTACGTCTGCTTATGATTCGTTTGGTTTGGTTAGAGTAGGGTAGCTTCGAATTTTGTGCTATGCACTGCTATTCTATGGACGACTGCGCTTTTCTGTGTGCTATCGCACTCCGCTTGTCTGTGTGGACGCCAGGAGTTGTGCCCTCGCCACGTTAGGTTGAGTTACGTTACGTTTGGTTAGGATAGGTTTGGTTAGTCTTGGTTAGGGTAGCTTTGACTTTCGAGCTATACACTGCAATTCGGATGATTTCAGCGCTCTCCATTACTCTGCTGTGCCTTGCTCGACTCTTGGGAGACCAGCAGTATCGATCGTGGCACGATAGTCTTTGTTCGGTTACGTTTGGCAAGGTTAGGTTGGACTTCGCTAAGTTAAGGTGTCTTTGACTTTTGTGCCATTCACTGTCATTTGGGGGTCGTCTGCGCCTTACTGTGCTCTAGTATATTCTGCTTGGCTT
>NW_016945254.1:0-822 GCF_001483705.2 Eufriesea mexicana | reverse complement strand
ATACAAGCACCCATCCATACATCCATCGATCCACACATCTATCCATACATACGTCCATACATACATACATCCATATATCCATACTTAGGTACGTCCATACTTCCTCACAGACACACATCAGTAAATCCGTCCAAAAATACAGCCATACATCCATACATACACCCATACGTACATCCACACATCCGTACATACACCCATTCACACATTCGTACATACGTCGATCCATACATCCATACATACGTCAATTCTCACACCCATCAATACATCCATAGATATATCCATACATACATCCGTGCAAACATCCATACATCCATCCATACATCCATCCATACCTCAATCCATCCATACATACATCCATCGATCCGCCCACACATCCGTACATATATACATCCATACATCCATACATCCGTACATCCATACATTCGTACATCCATACATCCATAAATCCGTCCAAATATACAACCATCCATCCATACATACAAATATACGCACATCCACAAATTCATACATACACCCATACACACATCCATACATACGTCGATCCAAAAATCCATACATACGTCCATTCTCACACCCATCCATACATCCATAGATATATCCATACATACATCCGTTCAAACATCCATACATACGTCAGTACATACATCCATACATACACCAGTACATTCATCCATGCATACATCCATACATACATCCTTCCATACATCCATACATACATACATACATACATCCATACATACATACATACATACGGAGATCCGTCCATCCATACCTCGGTCCATCCACACATCCATCTATCGACACAGCCAACCGTCCATACAT
>NW_016945253.1:0-535 GCF_001483705.2 Eufriesea mexicana | reverse complement strand
ATGTTTGCATGTATGGATGAATGGATGTATGGATGTGTTGATGTTTGTATGGATGGATGTATGTATGTATGGATGTATGTATGGATGTACGAATGTATGGATGTGCGGATGTATGGGTGTATCGATGTATATATGCATGGATGCATGAAAGATGGATGTATGATATGATGGACGTATGGATGGATAGATGTGTGGATGTATGGATGAATGGATGTATGGATGGACGTATGTATTGGTGGATGCATTAATGGATGGATGTATGGATGGATGAATGGGTGGATGTATGGATGGATGAATGGATGTTTGGAAGGATGTATTTATGGATGGGTTTATGTATGGATGGACGGATATACGGATGGATGTATGTTTGGGTGGATAGATGTATGGGTGCGTGGATGTGTGGACGGATGTATGAATGGATTGACGGATGTGTGAATGGATTGAGGTATGGATTGTCGTATGCACGGATGTATGTATATATGGATGTACATATGTATGGATGTATGTATGGATGGATGTAACGTAGGATGGAGGT
>NW_016945252.1:0-1293 GCF_001483705.2 Eufriesea mexicana | reverse complement strand
TATGTAGAATATCTTTCTCACAACGTTATTAGTCGAAATTGTCAATAAAATAGAACTATTCAGGCAGACTATACTGCAATGCTATGGCTATAGCAAACTATTAGAACCTTACCTCGTTGTTTACGCAGAAAAGACTGCTCACCTCAATATTTGTCGAAAATGTCAATAGAATTGAACTCTTCAGGCAGATCCTACTGCAATGCAAGGGCTACAGCAAACGAATAGTGTCTTTCCTCCTTATTTATGTAGAATATCTTGCTCACCACGATATTAGTCGAAATTGTTATTAAAATAGTTTTTTCAGATTCTATTGCAATGCTGTGGCTATAGCAAACCAGTAGAACCTTACCTCGTTGTTTACGCAGAAAAGACTGCTTACATCAATATTAGTCGAAAATGTCAATAGAATTGAATTTTCCGGGCAGTATTTAATGCAATGCAATGTCTAGAGCAAACCGATGGAATCTTCCCCCCTTACTTGTGCAGAAAAGTCTGCTCAACAAGATATTAGTCGAATATGTCAATAGAATTGATCTTTTCTGACAGATTCTGTTGCATTGCAATGGCCATAGCAAACCAATAGGACCTCTCCTCCTGATTTATGCAGAAAAGTTTGCTCACCACGACATTAGCAGAAAATGTCAATAGAATTGAACTTTTCAGTCAGATACAATTGCAATGCTATGGCTATAGCAAGCCAATGGTATCCTTCCTCCTTATTTACGCCGCAAAGTTTGCGCACCACCATATAAGACGATAATGAGCTTTCCGGTCAGATTCTACTGCAATGCAGGGGCTACAGCAAACCAATGGAATCTTTTCATCGAATTTAGTCAGATTCGTTTGCTTACCTTAACATATGTCGAAAATGTCAATAGAATTGAACTTTTCATTGAACTTTTCAGTCAGATTCTATTGCAATGCAATGGCTATAGCTAACCAATGGGATCTTGCCTTCTTATTTACGCAGAAAGGCTTGCTCACCACAATATTGAAAGAAAATGTTAATGAGATTGAATTTTCCGGGCAGTATCTAATGCAATGCAATGTCAAGAGCAAACCGATGATATCTTCCCCCCGTACTTGTGCAGAAAAGTCTGCTCAACATGATATTAGTCGAATATGTCAATAGAATTGAACTTTTCAGTCATATTCTATTGCAATGCAATGGCTACCCCAGTCCAATAGAATCTTACCACGTTATATACGCAGAAAAGCCTGCTCACATCCATATTTGTCGAAAATATTAATAGAATTGAACTTTTCAGTCAGATTCTATTGCAATGCAATGGC
>NW_016945251.1:0-581 GCF_001483705.2 Eufriesea mexicana | reverse complement strand
GGCGATGAGGTAGCCAGAAGTAGTGGTCTAGGCACGTTAGGTTTTGTTAAGATACGTTTGATTAGATTAGGACATGGTAACTTTGACCATTGTGCTATACGCTGCTATTCGCTGGTCCACTGTGCTCTTCTCTGATGATGCCAGCAATAATGTCCGTGGCACGTTATGCTCGGTTAGGTTACGTTTGGTTAGGTTAGATAAGGTTACGTTTGGTTAGCATGGCTTTGACTTTCGCGTTATGCATGCCTATTCGGCTCTACTGTGCTCTAGTATATTCAGTTTGGCTCTGTGGAGGCCAGCAGGAGTGGTCTCGGCACTTTAGGTTTAGTTATTCTATGTTTGGTTAGGTTAGGTTCGAATATGTTTTACTAGTGTAGCTTGGACATTTCTACTGTACACAAGTTTTCGGCCGATACCTGTACACTGCATTGCTCTACTAGAATATGCTAGTCTCTGGGAGGACATCGATAGCGGTCGTGGCAGGTTTGGTACTGTTATGCTACGTTTAGTTAGGTTAGGCTTGGATAAGGTTGCAGAGGATGGCTTTGACTTCTGTGCTATACACTGCTTTTCGGTGGTCT
>NW_016945250.1:289-919 GCF_001483705.2 Eufriesea mexicana | reverse complement strand
TCGACTAATATCGTGGTGAACAAACTTCCTCAAGTAAGTAAGGCGGATAGATTCCATTGGAGTGCTATAGCCATTGCAGTGCAATGGAATCTGTCTGGAAAGTTCAATTTTAGTGACATTTTCAACAAATATCGTGGTGAACATGCTTTCTTGCATCCATAAGGAGGAAAGATTTTATTGGCGTGCTACAGCCGTTGTAATGCTATAGAATCTGACTGGAGAGTTCAATTTTGTTGACAGTTTAGAATAACATCGTGGTGCGTAAACTTTCGTTCATAAATAAGTAGGAAACACACTATTGGCGTGCAATAGTCATTGCAATGCAAAAGAGACTGACTGGATATACCAATTTTATTGACATGTACGGCTAATATCGTGGTGAGCAAGCTTTCTCGCATAGATAAGTATGAAAGGTCCTAATGGCGCGCTGTATCCTTTGCAATTCTATAGAATCTGCCTGGAAAGTTTAATTTTATTGGCATGTTTGGCTTATAACGTGGCGAGCAATCCTTCTCGCATAAATAAGGTGGAAAGATATTATTGGCGTGCTGTAGACATTGCTATGCAATTGGGTCGGTCTGGAAGGTTCAATTTTATTGACATTTTCGACTAAGGCCGTGATGAAAAAGC
>NW_016945250.1:0-242 GCF_001483705.2 Eufriesea mexicana | reverse complement strand
CCATTGTAATGCACTAGAATCTGGCTGGAGAGTTCAATTTTATTGACATTTTCGACTAATATCGTGGTGAGCAAGTTTTCATACATAAATGCGGGGGAAAGGTTCTATTGGCTCTAAATAGACATTGCAATGCAATAGAATCTGACTGGAAAGTTCAATTTTATGGACATTTTCGACTGGTTTCGTCGTGAGCAAGCTTTCCTGAATAAATACGGAGGAAAGATACTTCTGGCGTGAAGTAG
>NW_016945249.1:9909-14276 GCF_001483705.2 Eufriesea mexicana | reverse complement strand
AGATATGGTATAATCAACGTGCACATCTGGTATGGACAGAGGTATTTACAGCTCCAGGTACGGTGCTTATTAAATCCATCAACGGATCACTGTAGCCCTTGCACTAACCTGTATAGTGATGATTTAGGTTCAATAGCAATTATAGAATGTCCACAGACAGATACGTCTTAGCTCGAGTTAATAACATTTGACATAACACTACAGGTATCTGCCATCGTCGCGTTACCGTAGCCGTTCGATTAGTCGTTCACTGGCGATTTGAGCTCCACAGTAGTTCCAGAATAGTGCATGCATGCGTCAGTTACAGCTAGAGATATTTGCTGTTCCCAGAACGGTAGTCTGTACATACACCAATAGAGAACTGAAGCCGACGGAACAATCCCTTCTGTGATGATTTAGGTTGTATTGCATTTCTATAATGAGAGAATACAGATCCGTTGTAGCTCGAGACATTAACAATCGGAGAAACGATATTGAGTAAATCCAATATCGCGGTACTGTAGCCGTTGGACAAATTTTTTCGCTGACAATTTAAGTTTAACAGGAATACTAGAGTAATCAATGTACAGTACGGTTATGGCTACATATATTTTACTCTGGATAATACGGTAATTAGTACACCCATCAACAGAGCGCCGTTGCCGTTGGATTAACATCTTCAAAGGCGATGTATGTTCTATAGCCATTCTAGAATGACAAAAGGCTGATCCGTAATAGCAGGAGGTACTAACATCTGACATAAGAGTGCTGAGTACAGCCAACGCCACAGTAATACAGCCGTTCGATTAGTCTGTTCACTGACGATTCAGATTCCACTGTGGTACTAGAATAATTAATGTATGCATCATTTATGTAAAGAGATATATACAACTCCCAGTACGGTATCCTGTACATTCATCCATGGAGGACTGCTGTGGTTGGATTAATATGTCCAATGACAATTCACTTTCTATGGCCATTCTAGTATAACAAAAGGCAGATTCAATACTCCTCGTGACATTCACCAGTGACAAAACTGTAGTAAGTACAGCCGTCATCACAATACTGCAGTTGCTGAATTTCATTATACACGCATGACGTAAATTCTAGAGCAGATCTAGAGAAGTCAATGAATCCTACGGTAATGCCTAGAGATATTTACTACTGACCGTACGGTACTAAGTATATCAACCAAAAGTTCAATATAGCCAATGGATTATTCCGCTGAGTGATGATTTAGGTTTTATAACAATTCTACAGTGCATAATTACTGGACCATTGTATCTCCAGGCATTAACAATTGACAAAGAAGGACTGAGAGAAGCCATCATTGCTGTAACGTGGGTGTTGGAATAATGTGTCCATTGATCATGTCAGTCCAGCAGCAATTCTAGAATAGTCAATGTATAATACGAATACGGTTAGAAACATTCACACTTGACAGTACAGTAATGAGTACATTTACCAACATGGCACAGTTGCCGTTAGACCAATGTGTTGACTAATGATTTATATACTACAGCAATTATAGAATGAAAAATGATATATCCATCTCTCCTCGAGATATTTACAATTGACAACAGAGTATAGAGTATAACCATCAGAGCGGTAATGTAACAGATAGATTAATTTGGCCATTGCTGACGTAAATTATACAGATATTCCAGAGTAGCTAATTAATAGCGCGGCTATGGGTAGAGATATTTACAATTGACTTTGGAGTACACAGTACATGCATCGACAGAGCGCTACAGCCGTTGGAATAAGCCATTCAGTGATGATATATATTATATAGCCATTCTAGAATGACAAAGGACAGAGCCGATATGGCTCGAGATATTAACAGTTTACATAACAGTATTGAGTGCAGCGGTCATCACATTACTGCTACAGATGGAATAATCTATACACTCAAGATTTAAGTTCCGCAGTAGTTGTACAAACGCCAATGTATATGCCATTTATGGCTAGAGACATTCATAATTCACAATACCGTAGTCTATGCTTCCACGAATGGAGCACTGTAGACGTTGGATCAGTCTGTACCGCGATGACCTACATTCCACAGTAGTTCTGGAGTCATAAATGTATTCATCAGTTATGGCTTGGGATATTTTCAACTCCCTGTAACGTAGATGGTGCATACGCCAATAGATCTGTGTAGCCGTTGGATAAACCTGTTCAGCGGTTATTGAAGTTCTATTACAATTCCAGAATAACAAAGAACTAACACACTATCCTTCGAGATATTAACATTTGATTAAACAGTACTGTGTTCAGCCATCATGACAATGCATTAGATGACGGAATAATTAGTTCACGGATAAATTAAATTTAACAATAATTCTAGAATTACCATTGTATAGTTCGGTTGTGACTAGAGATATTTAAAAGTGATAGTACGGTACATAGTGTGTCCGCTACACTGAGCACTGTAACACTTGGATTAACAAGTTCAATGGTGATCTAGATACTATAGCCATTACAGAATGACAAAAGACAGATTTCTTGTAGCTCGAGGAGTTAGCAACTGTCATAAAATTCCAGGGTGCAGCCGTCAACACTTGGCTGCAACCGTTGTATTAATCTGTTTACTGACGATTTAAGGTTCACTGTAGGTCTAGAATAATCAATGAATACATTATTTATTGCTAGAGGTATTTACAATTCCCAGTGCGGTAGCTGATGCATGCACTAACTGAGCACTGCTGCCGTTGGATTTATTTGTTCGCTAATGATTCAAGCAGTATTGCTGTTACAGGATGATAAACGGATAAACCAAATATCTCTTGTGATATTGAGAAATGACAATACAGTACAGATTAGCAATTTGCACAACGTAACAGCCATTGAATTAATCTGTCCGATGATCCTCTAAGTTCATCAGCAAATGCATATTCATCATTGGAAGGAGTAACTGTCGCTAGTGGCAATGACACTTATCAAGGGAGAACTGACTACAGCCATCATCACAGTACTCTAGCCTATTGATTAAATTGTTCACTGGTGATTTAAGCTCCTTTGCAGTACTAGAATAATCAATGCATGGATTCGTTATTGTTGGAGGTATATACAATTGGCAGAACGGTTTTGAGTATATCCACTAAAAGAACACAGTGGCAGTTGTATTATTCTGTTCACTGAGGAACAACACTCCATAGAAGTTTTGGAATGATCAACGGTTAGATCACATATCTTTAGAGACATTGACAAATGACAATACGGTACTGAGCGTAGGCATCTACATAATACTGTGGCCATAGGACTAATCTGGTAGCTGATAACCTAAAATCGCCAGCAAATGCGCAGTGATTAATGAAGACAACAACTGCCGCTGTAGACATCGATACATCTCAATAGATTACAGAGTATAGTCATCTACAGAATACCATAGGTACTGAATTATTCTGTTTGCAGATCACCTAAGTTCATCAGCAACTGCAGAATAACGAATGGAGAGAATAACTGTCGGTGGTGACATTGAAATATGTCCAAACACAACTGAGCACTGCCATCATCACGGTACTGCAGCCGATTGATTAATGCGTTTACTAATGACTTCAATTGGCCAGCTGCTGTAGAGTAAACAACGCATAGCACCGTTATGGCTAGAGATATTTGCTACTGGCAGTATGATGCTTCGTACATCAGCCAACACAGCACTCTAGCCGTGGGAACTATCTGTTCACTGATGATTTCAGTGGTATAGCAAATGCGTAATTATCAATGCGTAGATCATGCATCGGTAGTGGCATTGACATTCGGCAATATCCTTCCACGTGCAACCGTGTACACACAACTACAGCAATTGTATTAATCTATTCACTGCATACATGATACCTTCGGCAGTTGTAAAATCATCAGAGGAATGAGCAATTGTCGCTGGAGGCATTTACATATGTCAATACTGTACTGAGTGTGTCCATCACCAGAGCACAGGTGCCGTTTGTTTATTCTGGTCACTGATGACTGAAATTATGTAGCAATTCTAGAAGAAAGAAAGCGGATTCAATATCGCTCTAGATGTTAACAATTGACAACACAGTAGTAAGGGCAGCCATCATCACAGTACTGTAGCCGTTGTATTAATGTGTTCACTGGTGATACGGTTTCCACAGTAATTCAGGAAAAATCAATATATTGACAAGTTATCTCTAGAGTCATGTACAACCTTTCGTATGGTACTCAGAATCTTCACCTACAGACTACTGTAGCCATTCAATGAATCTGTCCACTGGTGATTTAAGTACTGTTGCAATCCTAGAATGACAGGGGAAATATCAATTATCGCTTAAGGGAGTAAGGGTAAGCAATATAGTATGGACTACATAAACTAACACAGCACTGTAGTCGCTGCATTAATCTGTACACTGATGATTTAAATTCTA
>NW_016945249.1:0-9215 GCF_001483705.2 Eufriesea mexicana | reverse complement strand
AAGTTCATCAGCAAATGCATATTCATCATTGGAAGGAGTAACTGTCGCTAGTGGCAATGACACTTATCAAGGGAGAACTGACTACAGCTATCATCACAGTACTCTAGCCTATTGATTAAATTGTTCACTGGTGATTTAAGCTCCTTTGCAGTACTAGAATAATCAATGCATGGATTCGTTATTGTTGGAGGTATATACAATTGGCAGAACGGTTTTGAGTATATCCACTAAAAGAACACAGCGGCAGTTGTATTATTCTGTTCACTGAAGAACAACACTCCATAGAAGTTCTGGAATGATCAACGGTTAGATCACATATCTTTAGAGACATTGACAAATGACAATACGGTACTGAGCGTAGGCATCTACGTAATACTGTGGCCATAGGACTAATCTGGTAGCTGATAACCTAAAATCGCCAGCAAATGCGCAGTGATTAATGAAGACAACAACTGCCGCTGTAGACATCGATACATCTCAATAGATTACAGAGTATAGTCATCTACAGAATACCATAGGTACTGAATTATTCTGTTTGCAGATCACCTAAGTTCATCAGCAACTGCAGAATAACGAATGGAGAGAATAACTGTCGGTGGTGACATTGAAATATGTCCAAACACAACTGAGCACTGCCATCATCACGGTACTGCAGCCGATTGATTAATGCGTTTACTAATGACTTCAATTGGCCAGCTGCTGTAGAGTAAACAACGCATAGCACCGTTATGGCTAGAGATATTTGCTACTGGCAGTATGATGCTTCGTACATCAGCCAACACAGCACTCTAGCCGTGGGAACTATCTGTTCACTGATGATTTGAGTGGTATAGCAAATGCGTAATTATCAATGCGTAGATCATGCATCGGTAGTGGCATTGACATTCGGCAATATCCTTCCACGTGCAACCGTGTACACACAACTACAGCAATTGTATTAATCTATTCACTGCATACATGATACCTTCGGCAGTTGTAAAATCATCAGAGGAATGAGCAATTGTCGCTGGAGGCATTCACATATGTCAATACTGTACTGAGTGTGTCCATCACCAGAGCACAGGTGCCGTTTGTTTATTCTGGTCACTGATGACTGAAATTATGTAGCAATTCTAGAAGAAAGAAAGCGGATTCAATATCGCTCTAGATGTTAACAATTGACAACACAGTAGTAAGGGCAGCCATCATCACAGTACTGTAGCCGTTGGATTAATGTGTTCACTGGTGATACGGTTTCCACAGTAATTCAGGAAAAATCAATATATTGACAAGTTATCTCTAGAGTCATGTACAACCTTTCGTATGGTACTCAGAATCTTCACCTACAGACTACTGTAGCCATTCAATGAATCTGTCCACTGGTGATTTAAGTACTGTTGCAATCCTAGAATGACAGGGGAAATATCAATTATCGCTTAAGGGAGTAAGGGTAAGCAATATAGTATGGACTACATAAACTAACACAGCACTGTAGTCGCTGCATTAATCTGTACACTGATGATTTAAATTCTACAGCATTCCTTGAATAATTAATGTACAGGGCGGCTGTGGTTACAGATACTAACAATTGACAGTATGGAAAGCCTTACGTCCTCCAACATAACACTGCAGAAACTGCATTAATCTGCTCAATGATGAAATATGCTCTTTAGCAATTCTAGAATGATCATCGGATGGATTACACATCTATAGTGATATTGAGGGATACAATACAGTAATGAATGTAGCCAACTAAACAATTACATATTCACAGAAATAGTCGGAACACTGAAATCCAAAATTGTTCTACGCTTGTAGAGCGATGAGTGGATAGTGCAACTGTTGTTGGAGGTATTGATATATATCATAACAGCACTCAGCACAGTCATCTTAACAGGTATGTAGCCGTTCTATTGATTTGTTCACTGATGATTTAATTTCCGCAGCAGCTCAACAGTGATCAATGTACAGATCGGATGCTGCTAGAAATATTGAAAGTTGACAGTACTGTACTTCGTAACTCCTCCGACACAACACTGTAGAAGTAGGATTGGTCTGTGCATTGATGTTCTAAACTCTATGGCAATTCTAGAATGACAAACGGCTGACACAATTTCACTCGAGGTATTAACAATCGCCAACAAAGTACTGAGTACAGCCATCATCATAGTAATGCAGACGTTGGATTAATTTTTTCACTGATTATATAAATTCCACATGAATTCTAGGACACTCAATGTACGGGTCAGTTGTGTCCACAAACACTAACAAATGTCATAGCGGTACCTACTACATCCTACATCGAAGCACTATGGCCGTTGTATTCATAGGTTCACGGAGGATTTATGTTCCACGCAATACGAGAATAACCTGTGTGTGGACATTTGCGGCCACAAATACTTACAATTGACAGAATGGTACGTTTCACATACACGAACAGTGCTCAGTACCCGCTGGATTGGCCTGTACAATGGTGACATAGATTCTATTGCTCCTCTAGAGTGACAAAAGAAATTTCCATTATCCCTCGAGATTATAACAATTGTCAACGCGGTACTGAGAGCAACCGTCATCGCTGCACTGTGGCAGTAGGAATAGTTCGTTCACTGACGATTTAAATTCCGAAGATATTTTAGGGTCATCAATATATTGAACGGTTGTTGCTAGTGATATATGCAATTGATAGTACGATACGTATTACGCATACCAACAGGGCAATGTATGCGTTGGATTAATCTATCCAATGATGGTTTAGGTTCTATTACAATTCTAGAATGCCAACAGAAATTTCCATTATCGATGGAGAAATTAACAATCGACAACACAGTACTGCGTCAAGCCATCATCACGGTACTGTTGCAGATGTATTAATTCGTTCATTGAAATTCACATTTCACAGCCAGTCGTGAGTAATCAACGTACATTACGGCTATGTCTAGAGTTATCTACAAGTGCTTAGTAAATCCACAAGCAGAGAATTGTAGCCGTTAGATTAACCTGCTTAATAATGACATGAGTCCTATAGCAGTTCTACAAAGACGAAAGACATATCTATTGTCGCTTGAGATATTAACAATCGGCGAAACGGTATTGAGATCAGCCAACGTCACAGTACCGTAGCAGTTGGATTAATTTGTTCAATGATGATTTGAGTTCCACAGCTATAATAAAATGGCCAATGGATAGAGGACTGCGGCTGGAGACATTGATAGATGTCAAAAATTACTGAGCACAGTCATCATTATACTATTCTAGCCATTTGATTAATTTGTTCCCTGAAGACTTAAATTCCACAGCAGTTGTAGAGTTATCATTGTGTAGGTCAGTTGATTCTGGAGATAATTTCAATTGGCAGTACAGTGGCGAGAGATCCACCAACAGAAAAATGCAACCATTGGATTAATCCGTTGTTTGGTGTAAATTATATAACTACTCCAGTATGACAAAAGGCAGACACGTTATGGCTCGAGAGGTTAGCGATTGACGAAATATGAATGAATTCATCCACCATCACGTTGCTGCAGCAGTTGGGTTAATTTGTTCCCTAATGCTTAAGTTCCACAGCAATTTTGGAATCATAAATGTATGGTTCAGTTATGGCCAGAGAAATTTACAGTTGGTAGTTCGGTGCTCAGTACATTCACCAACAGATTACCGTAGCCGTTGGATTCATTAGTTCAGTGAGGACTTGATCCCACATCAGTGCTAGTACAATTAACGTATATGTCGGATACGGCTACTGGAATTTGAAGTTAGCAGTGCGGTGCTTGGCACATCAAAGTCAGTGCAGCGGTGCCATTCGATTGATCTGTACAGTGATGTAAATCCAATAGAAATTCTGGAATGGCCAAAGGCAGACCCATTAACGCTCGAGACTTTAGCAACTTACGATAAAGTACCGAGTATAGCCATTACCACAGTGCTGTAGCCGTTGTGTTTATCTGATCGTTGGCGACTAAAATTTCACACGAGTTCTAGAATGATAAATCTGTAGAACAGTTATGCTTCGAGATAATGGATTCGTAGCTCCGTGCTGAGTACATCCATCATCAGAGTACTGTAGCCGTTTCACTAATCTGTCCATTGATGATTTAACCTATATAGCAATTCTAGAATTACCAACGGAGGGATCAGATACATTTTGTGGTATTGACATATGAAAATACGGTACTGACTGCAGCCGTCTGCACAATACCATAGCCGTTGAATTATACTGTTCGCTGACCATCCTGGTTTTTCAGTAAAAGTAGAATGATCAGTGGATAGAGCAATTGTCGCTGGAGACGCTGACATATGTCAATACAGCACTGAGTGCAGTCATCATCACTGCACTGTAGCCGTTGCATTTATATGTTCCCTGATGATATATATTCCGTTGCAGTTCTAGAAGAATCAGTGCATATATCCGCTATGGCTATATATATAATTGTCTGCACGGTGCTTATTACATCCACCAACAGTTCACTGTATTCATTGGATTAATCTGTTCAGTCCGGAACTAAGCTGCGTAGGAGTCCTAGAATGATCAGCGCATAGACCAATCTTTGCTGGAGGAAATGACATACGTCAAAAGGGTACTGAGTACAGTCATCGTTACAGAATTGTAGCCATTTGATTAATTTGCTCACTGACGATTTAAATTCCACGGCAGCTCTAGAAGTGTCAATGAATAGACGAGCTATGTCGAGAGGAACTTGCAGATTTGAGTATGGTAGTCGATATATCCACGAACAGAGCGCTGTAGCCATTGCATAAATTTGTTCTGTCATGAATATTCCATCGCGATTCTAGAATGACAAACGGCAGAGTAGTTATCGCTCCGAAAATTAGCAGCTGACAACACAGCACTGAGTATAGTCAACAGCACAGTAATGTAGCAGTTCGTTTAACTATACAACTGGTGTTTCAAGTTCCACAGCAATTCCAGATTAACCAATGTGTAGTAGTGTTATTGCTAGAGATACTTACAATTAGCAGGCGGTGCTAAGTGTATCCGCGAACACAGCACTGTATCAGATGGCTTGATCTGTTCGCTGGCGATTTAAGCCACGTGACAATCCTAGAATGATCAATGGGTGGACCGAGTGTCGGTATATGTATTGACAAATGACAATAAAGTACTGCCTGTATCCCTCTACACAGTACCTTGTCCATTGAATATATGTGTTCACTGATCATTAAAGTTCTACAGCAATTGTTGTGCCTCCAATGGAAAGAGAAATTTCCTCCGGAGACATTGACATATGTTATTACTGTGCAGCGTGAAACCGTCAAAAGTGCACTGTAGCCGTTGTACTTACCTGTTCACTGGTGACTTAATCGGCTTAGCAATTCTAGACTGATCAATGTGTAGATCACATAACGGCAGTGACATTGACGTATGACAATATAGTACCGAGGGGAGCCATCATAACTGTACTGTAGCAGTTTGAATATTTTCCTCACTGATGACGTAAATTCCAAAGCAATTCTAGAATTGTCAATGCATAGTAGGGTTACGGATAGTGATATTTACAAGTGATTGTACGGCCCACAGTATATCAACCAACCGGGCAATTATCCGTTGTTTTAATCATTTCAATGATTGTATATATTATATAGCAACACTAGAATGAAAAAAAGACAGCTCCATTATCGCTGGAGATACGAACAAATGCCATAAAAGGACTGAGTACATCCGTCATTACAGTACTGTAGCCGTTGAATGAACTTGTTGATTGATGATTGATTTCCCGCAGCCAACCTGGTGTAATCAATATGTAGTACGGTTATTGCTAGAGATATCTAAAATTGTCATTACGGTACGTATTACGTACACTAACAATCCATTGTAGCCGATGGATTATTCTATTGAGACATGGTTCATATACTATCGCAAATCCACAATGGCTAACTACAGATACCTTATATCTCCAGGTATTTACTATTGACACAGCAGGATTGAGTACATCCTTCATAACAGTTCTGTAGCAGATGGTTTAACTTTTTCAATGACTATCTAAATTCCACACCCATTCTAGAGTAATCAATGTATGGTACCGCCATGGATAGAGCTGTTTCGAACTGACGTCACGTTTCTTAGTATCTCCACCAGCAAAACACTGAAGCCGTTGGATTAACCTGTTCGCTGATGATTTATATTCCACATCAATTCAAGAATGAGAAGAGACCGACAAATTATCAATGGAAATATCAACAATTAAAAAAGAGTTCTGATTTCAGCCATCATCAGATTACTGTAGCCGTTAGATTAACATGTCCATTGATGATTCAATTTCCACAGCCACTCTTGAATGATCAATGTATTGTATGGCTACTGCTTGAGATATTTACAACTGACATTACGGTACTCAGTTCATCTACCATCAGAGCACTGTAGACGTTGGATTAATCTGTTCAGTGTTGCTTTTGGTCTCATAGCAATTCTGGAATGACAAATGACGTATCCATTATGACGCCAAGCATTAACAATTGGCATAGCCGGTAACAGGACAGCCATCATCACAGTGAAGTATTCCATGGATCAAATTGTTCACCGATGAATTAAATTCCACAGCAATTCTAAAATAATCGATGCATAGTAGGGTTATGGATAGAATCATTTGTAACAGATATAACGGAGCTTGGTGCACTCACCAAAAAAGCAATGTAGCCATTGGATTAATCTGTTCAATTATGATTTATATTTTATAGCAATTACAGAATAAGGATTGACAGATTCGTTAACCCTCGTGGTATTAACAATTAAGAACACAGTACTGAGTGCAGCCCTCACCACAGCACTGTAGAGGTGGGAACGATTAATTCATTGAATACTTAAATTCCAAAGCAATTCTATAATAACGAATGCACAGAACGGTTGTGGCTAGTGATACATACAATTGACAACACAGTACTTAGTACATCCATCCACTGAGCACTGTAGCCGTTGGATTAAACTCTTTAGTAATGACATATATTCTATGGCAATTCTCGAATGGCATAAGATTGAACTATCATACCTCGACATGTTTACTGATTATATATATGTACTGCGTGCTGCAATCATCACATTGCTGTAGCCGTTGGATTAAGTTATCATTTGAATTCCATAGAAGTTATTGTATGTTCATTGTATACGTCAGTTATGGCTAGATATATTTACACTTCCCTTTGCGGTAGTTGACGTATCAACAAATAGATCACTGCAACCGGTAGATTAGTCTGCTCAGTGATGATTTAAATTCCACAGTAGTTCTAGTATAATAAAGGTATATATCGGTTAAGGCTTGCGATATTTACCGATCCCAGTAAAATAGCTGGTACATCCACAAATAGAGCAATTTATCCGCTGGAATAAAAATTCAGTGATGATTTAAATACCATTCCAATTCTAGGAGGACAAGGAACTGGACAATTATCGCTCGAGACGCTAACAGTTGACGAAACAGTACAGAGAACGGCCGTTATGACAGTCCTTTAGCCGTTGGACATATTTGTTCACTTATACCTTACATACCACACTATTTCTACAATAATCAGTGCATACATCCGTTGTATATCTGTTTACAACTCCCAGTACCGTAGCTGGTGCATCCACCAATAGATCACTCCGTCCGTTGGACTACCCTCTTCAGTGATGACTTACATCATATAGAAATACCAGAATGGCAAAGAACTGACTCATTATCTCTCGAGACAATGGCAGTTTACGAAACGGTACGGAGTACAGCCATCATCGCAGCACTTCTACCTTATGAATAACTTGTTCACAATTAAATTAAGTTTTAGAGCAATTCTAGAACGGTCAGTGCATGGTGCAGTTGCCGCTGAAGATATTAGCAATTGGCAGTACTGTTCCATGTTCATACATTGACAGTGCAATGCAGTCGTTGGATTAAACAGTTCAATGGTGGTTTAGATTGTATACAGCTTCTAGATTGACAAGCGACAGATCAGTTGTGCCTCGAGATATTAACAATTGACATAACAGTACTGAGTATAGTCATCATCTCGGTACAGAAGCCTTTGGATTAATTTGATCACTGATGACATAGTGCCACAGTAGTTCTAGAATCATCAATGCATACATCCGTTACGACTAGAGACATATAAAATTCCCTGTGCGGTTGTTGATTCATCCGCTATTTGAGCACTGCAGCCGTTGGACAAAATCCGTCCGCAGATGATGTAAATTCCAGAGCAAGTCTGGAGTAATCAATATATAGGACGGTTATGGCTAGAGATATATCAAAATGACAGTAAGGTTCTAAGAACGTCCATCTACTGAGTACTGTTGATCACGGAATGGCCTTTTCAAAGATGATATATATACCATTGCAATTATAAAATGACAAAGGACTGACATATTATCTCTGGAGATATCAACAATTGACGAAACAGTATCGAGTGCAGCCATCATCACAGTTATTTAGCCGTTGGACTAATTTGATCCCTGATAATTTAAGTTTAACTGCAATTCTAGAATCGTCCATATATAACACGGTTATGGCTACGGTTATTTGCAATTTACAATACTACACTTGTTGCATCAACCAAAAGAGCAATGTGGCGGGTGAAATAGATCTTCCTACTATGATTTAGATTGTATAGCAGTTCTAGAATGAGAAAAGACGGACCCGTTATAGCTCTAGGTATTACCAAGTGGCGAAACAGTAATAAGTACAGCCATCATCACATTATTGCTGCCGATGCACTGTCCTTTTCACTGATGGTTTAAATTCCAGTGTAGCTCTGGAGTAATCGATGTATATATCAGTTTTGGCTACTGATATTTACAACTCCATATACGGTAGTAGGTACATCTGCTGTTAAATTACTCTAGTCGTAGGATTAATCTGATCCGCGATGGTTTAGACACTAGCGCAATTCTATAATATCAAAGGACTCACACATTATCGCTAGCGACATTAACAATTAACGAAAGAGGGATGAGTTCATCCATCATCACAGTTGAACAAATTTATTCTCTGATAATTTATGTTTTATAGCTATTCTAGAAAAATCAATACATAGCAATGTTATTGCTACAGATACCTACAGTTAACAATACGTTGCTTTGTGGTTCCATCTAGAGAGCACTGTAGCCGTTGCAATAACCTGCACAATGATGATTTAAACTCTATAGCAATTCCAGAGTGGCAAGTGTCATAACCGATACAGATCGAGATAATAATAGGTATAACAGAACTGTGACCAGCCATCATTACAGCACTGCACCCGTTGCATGAATCTGT
>NW_016945248.1:0-432 GCF_001483705.2 Eufriesea mexicana | reverse complement strand
TTTGGCAGATTTACCTTTGCCAAGGTGTTTATTCCACTATTCGATGCCTGTTTTGCTTGAGGAGGCTTGGTAGATTTTGACCTCAACATTTAGAGGCACTATAACTTGGTCGATGAGAATGCGGAGGATGTGCGATCAGGACAGGACTGCAACACCCTTTTCTGATTGTTGTAAATTAAATACGATCATGGTGACAGGCCTGTTAGAGGTTACAGGCTAATACCGATCTTTGGATTTCAAGGATCTTCGATACTATACAAGCATCAAGGATTTATGGCAGATGAGCGAGTAAATGGAGTGGGTTATTTGGCAGATTTACCTTTGCCAAGGTGTTTATTCCACTATTCGATGCCTGTTTCGCTTGAGGAGGCTTGATAGACTTTGACCTCAACTTGTCATTTAGATAATGACTGTAACTTGGTTAACACTAGG
>NW_016945247.1:0-3129 GCF_001483705.2 Eufriesea mexicana | reverse complement strand
GCTTGGCTCTGAAGAAGCCATGAATAGTTGTCTCGGCACGTTAGGTTATGTTACGCCGCGTTTGGGTACGTTATGTTCGGTTACCTTTGGCTAGGGTAGCTTTGACTTTCGCGCTGAGCACTGGCATTCGCTGGATTTCTGACCTCTACTGTGTTGTAATGTGCTCTACTTTGCTCTGTGGAGGCCATAAACGGTGGCTGCGGCGCGTTATGATGCGTTGAGTTACGTTCGGTTGGTTTAGATTCATTTGGGTTAGGTTAGGATGTATTTAACTTTTGCGCTATACACTGCAGTGCGGTGGACTTCTTCGCTCTTCTGCGCTCTATGTTCTACTTTTCTCAGGGGATGCCAGCAATGGTGGTGTCGGCTCGTACGATTTATATATTCTACGTTTGGATAGGTCAGGCTACGTTATGATTGGTAAGAATGTCTTCGACTTTTGTGCTATACGCTGCTGTTCGGGAGATTTCTGCGCTCTACTCTGCTCTAACATGCTCTGCTTGCATCTGGTGTGGCCAAAAATGGTGGTGTCTGCACGTTACGTTGGGATACGTTACGTTTTGTTTGGTTAGGTTAGTTTGGGTTGTGTTAGGATATCTCTGACTCTTCTGCCATGCGCCGCAATTCTATGGACTCCTGCACTCTACTTTCCTCTAATACGTTCTGCTTGGAGTTGGGGAGGCAGCAATAGTCGTCTAGGCATGTTGGGTTTAGTTAGTGTACGTTTGGTTTGGTTATGTTGAGTGATGTAATGTTAAGGAACCTTTGATATTTGTGCTATTCGCGGCTATTTGGTTGCATCCTTCGCTCTGCTGTGCTCTTGTGTATTCTGCTTGTCCCTTGGGATGCCAGCAACGGTGGTGTCGGCTCGTACGATTTATATATTCTACGTTTGGATAGGTCAGGCTACGTTATGATTGGTTAGAATGTCTTCGACTTTTGCGCTATATACTGATATTCGGCGGATTTCTGCCCTCTACTATGCTCCAATACATTCAGCTCGGCACGCATGGCTGAGTTATGTTACCTTTGGTTAGGTTAGGTTTATCAGGGTCAGGTTAGGATATCTTTGATCCTTCTGCTATACATATCCATTTATATTCGTCTCGCCATGTCAGGTTGAGGAAGGCTACGCTTGGTTAGGTTACGTTAGATATTGTTTGGTTTCGGTACGTTCCACTTTTGTGCTATAAACAGCGACCCCATGGCTTTCCGCTCTCTGCTCTCCTCTAATTTGTTTCACTTAGCCCTTGCGAGGCCAGCAATAGTGGACGCACCTCGTTACGTTGATTTATGTTGCGTTTGGTTACGTTCCGA
Source organism: Eufriesea mexicana (assembly GCF_001483705.2). Classification (NCBI taxonomy): domain Eukaryota; kingdom Metazoa; phylum Arthropoda; class Insecta; order Hymenoptera; family Apidae; genus Eufriesea; species Eufriesea mexicana. Next base: position 1,812 of record NW_016945247.1, on the reverse strand, counting down.
TTGGTTAGGTTAGGAGGGGCTATATTCGGCTTTTGCGGCTTTTGCGGCATTTTGCTATTCGGCGGAATTCTGCACACTACTGTGCCCTTAAGTGTTCTGCCTGGCACTGGGGCTGCCAAGAATGAAGGTCTCGGCTCGTCAAGTTTAGTTATTCTACGTTTCGTTAGTTTAGGTGTGGTCGCGATAGGTTGTGATTTATTCGACTTTTGTGCTATACGCTGCTATTTGGCGACTCTCCGCGCTTTACTCTGCCCTGTCATATGCTGCTTGGCTGAGGGGACTCCAGCAATAGCGGCAACGGCACGTGCGTTTAAGTTAGGGTGCGTGTGGTTATATTACGTTTGGATAGGTTAGGAGGGAATACCTTTGACTTTTGTGCTGTACACTGCTATTCGGTGGATTTCAGCCCTGCACATTGCTCTACTATGCTGTGCTCGACTATTCGGAGGCCAGAAATAGGGATCGTGGCACGAAAGTTTGAGCCAGGTTACGTTTGGTCAGGTTAGGTTAGGTTAGGGAAGGACAGGATTGTTTCGACTTTTGAGCTATACACTGCTATGCGATGGTTTTCTGCGAACTACTGTGCTCTAATATGCTCTGCTTGCCTCTGGTGAGGTCAGCAATTGTGGTAGTGTCCTGTTATGTTGAGTTAGGTTCCGTTTGTTTACGTTACGATTGATCAGGTTAGAAGGTGCTTGCCTTGAGTTTTGCGCTATACAATTCTATTCGGCGGACTTCTGAAGTCTACTGTGCTCTAACGTATTCTGCTTGGCTTCGGGAGGGCCAGCAATAGTGGTCTCGCCACGTTACGGTGAGTAAGGTTACGTTTTGTTACTTTATGTATTGTTACGTTAGGATGGGGTAACTTTGGCTTGTGTGTTATACACTGCAATTCGGTGGATTTTAGCTCTCCACATTGCTCTAGCACGCTCCGTCTGGTTCTCGGGAGTCCAGGAGATGTGGTCCCGACTCGTTAGGGTGTGTTATGTTATGCGTGGCTGCGCTACGTTTGGTTAGGCTATGATATGAAAGCTTCGACAGTTGTTTTATACACTGCTGTTCAGTGCATTTCTGCGCTCTACTCGGCTCCAATATTTCCTGCTTGTCTCTGGGAGGCCAGCAATCGTAGTCTCGGCACGTTAGGCTTAGTTATGTTGGGTCCGTTGTGTTTGGCTTTGCTATGTTCGCTTAAGGTAGCTTCGACTTCCGTTGTACACACTGCTACTACGAGGTTCTCTGCGCTCTACTGTGCTCTACTATATTCAGCTTGTCCCTGGGGTGGCCAGCAATAGCGGTCGCGGCACGTTGGGTTGAGTTATATTTCGTGCTGTTATGTGACGATTGGATATGTTAGGGCAGGATAGCTTTTACTTTTGCGCTGTACGCTGCTATTCGGTGGATTTATGCGCTATACGTTGCTCTAATATGAACTGCATGGCTCCGGGGAGGCCAGCGATAGCGTTCGCGGCTCGTTAGATTTGGTTACGTTACGTTCGGTTCTGTTAAAGTTAGTTAGGTCAGGACAGGGCGGCTTTGACCTTCGTGCTGTACACTGCTGTTGAGCGGATTTCTGCGATCAACTGTGCTCTAATATGCTCTGCTTGTCTCTGTGGAGGCATGCAATAGTGGCCTCGACACACTAGGTTGGGTTACGTTACGATTGGTTAGGTAAGGGTAGGATAGCTTAGACTTTTGTGCTATACAGTGCTATACGGTCGATTTCTGCGCTGTATTGTGCTCCAATATTCATTGCTTGAATCTGTGGAGGCCAGCATTAGTGGTCTCGGTATGTTGTGTTGAGTTAGGATACGT
>NW_016945246.1:254801-261217 GCF_001483705.2 Eufriesea mexicana | reverse complement strand
CTATTTGCGAAATTAGGCCTTTTGATTAGGTTTGTTCTATATATCCGAGTAGAGGGAATTTTTTTTTAACGGGATTGATTATTTTTTGGGCGTTTCGAGCGTGCGTTTTCGAATAATAGTGCCGAATGTGTCAGTGGGTGTGAAATCGTGCTGCGTAATAGACTTTCTTGGCTTCTATTTGCGAAATTAGTCTTTGGATTATGTTTTTTTTGTATAACATTATTGTGTTGGTTGTAGATAATATTCTGGTGAAATAAACAGGCACGAGCAACTGTAGAAATATAGTGGACTTATGGAATATCACCTGCGGTGGTGTCAGGAATTATATTTTATTGTGAAAAAGAATTAAAGCTGTAAAACGAATATGTATGGTATGATGTGTATTGGTTTTTAGATTGGTTAACCATATGACGTACAGCATAGAAATCCTTGATGGTCAAGCCATTATTCATAAACAGGATGTGGTTTATTCAGATGGAAGGAATGAAGTTAATTTAGGTGATGGATTCTTATAACAACAAAATATGGAGCATACAGTGAGATTGAAAGGTATGTTGTATTCCTGATATGAAAAAATATTAATATCAGTGGTCATAGTTACTGATCATCGCTAACCTGTTCAGTTTCAGAATAATGGAGCTGAGATATATAAAGAAATGGGAGAAGTTCGTATGAAAGCAGTGAGAAGAGAAAATGGATATTATGCGGAATCAAGAAATAGAAAAGGGACAGCATTTGCATCCACAGAGAAGGATGTGTGGCATCGACATTCAAATATGAGGATCATTGAAGGAAAGGGGAATGAACAATTAGTTATAGTTATGAAGGGTAACGATAAATTGAATATAGTGTAAATGTTGCATTCAGGTAAGAATGTACTCACATATTTATGGGAACTTGAAAACTATAAAGGCAGCAAGACTAATCGGGCAATGGCACATAAAGAAAGTGAACATGATATTTTGATCCATTTTGTATATCTGAAGGGTAAGTTTTAAGATTGCATGCATTAGGAAGTAAGATGAAAGAAGCAATACTTGGAACTAAAATCTTGACTATGTTGCTGGGCAAGTATCGTCTATTTGCAAGTGTCTAGGAGTTAGCACAGTAAGAAGAATAGACAATAGATCATTTCACTGCTTGTCTAATTGTTAAGGACCTGCGGGGAGAAGCAGATCAAAATGAACAACTAGTCTTCAAAACTCAGGGAAATGAATGTTTCAAGTGTAACTCAACTAAACATCTTGCACGTACATATTGGAACAACAATAAAGGTAACAAAGAAATAGAATGCTTTAGTTGTGGTAGATTGAGACAAAATTCTAAAAACTTTTCAGAATCAGGATGAAAAGAAGTGGCATAAGAAATGTAATCTCCATCTGGGACATGTAAGTAGTCCTATCATTTGGAAAAAATCAGTGGGATTGTTATTTTAAAAACATAAAGGAAAAGAAGGAGATAAGGATAAAAGCTGAAAGTATGTTTCTTGACAGAGAGCAATGGAACAGCACAATGGATTTTGGACTGTGGAACAAAGAGTCATGTTGTTAGTAAGGTAGAATATTTTGAAGAATGGGAAGAAACAACGATGGAAATTGGATCAGCACAAAGAAATAATATTTGTATGTTCTACATTTCAGACAGAATTTATTATCAGTAGATCTGATAACTGGGAGTGATGGCGAGATATTCAAGGAAAATGAAGTAATATTTTATGAGAATAAAGGAAAACTATTAGTAAGGAAGATATATAATAATGGATTTAATAGTGTAGAAGAGTCAAAACAAAAGATATATGCTAGAGCATTACTAGCAGAGAAGAACAAGAAGCTGGTAATGTGGCACAGAAAATTGAGCCACCTAAGTGTTGGAAACATGTGAGAGTTGTCGAAGAAAGCATTGGGAACGATATTATCGAAAAGAGTACTAGAGGCAAGAATTGGCGAATGGAAGATATATGTTGAAGCAAAACAATTGAAGCCTTCATTTGTAGAGACAAGAAGAAGGGCGAAAAGGTTCATAGAAATAACACATTCTGATATATGTGATAACATTAAATTTTATTAATTTTGTGATAATATATCTTATGGAATCAAATATTGAAGCATTACAGAGATTGTAAAATTATGTTGCAGCAGCAGAAGCAAAGTAGAACAACACACAGACTTCAATACAATAATGGAGGAGAATATACCATCTGAGAGTTCAAGAATTGCTGTAGGCAGACGGGCATTCTAAAAACGTACGATTTTTTGATAAAACGAAGTATTATGGGAAAGGTATAAAGATTAAAAGGTACATCGTCGTCTTATAAGTTAGATGAGAGTATCCTGAGTTTATCAAAGTTTAAAAGAAAACCCCCTAGTGTACTTAATGAAAATTAATAACAAATTCGACCGCAACAAATTGTTCGCAATACAAAATTTATAATAAGAGTAGAAAATTAATAAATTATTGACTATTACTTGAACTTATAAAGAACTTATATACAAATGTACAAATAATTTTCAAAAAGTTTATAAATTATTGTAGTTATCGTTAATAATGAATTGATTAATAAATTATTCGCGATATAAATAAATATTAAATATTAAAAAGTTAACAAATTGTTGCCAATTACTTGAATTTATAACGTACGTGTGCTAAAATCTACCTATAATTAACAAAAAGGTTATAAATAATATACCTATTGTTAATAACAAATTGTTTGCAATATACATTTATAATAAAAAAGAAAAAATTAATAAGTTATTGGCTCTCACTTGAATTTATAACGTAATTGAGTCACAAAGGAATTTATAATTTGCAAAATGTTAAGAAGTTATTGCACCGATTATTAATAATAAATTAATATCGTTAATAATAAATTGTTCGCAACGTAAATTTATAACAAAAATGAAAAAATAAATAAATTATTGGCTATCCCTTGAATTTATAACATACTTGAGTCATAAAGGAATCTACAATTTGCAAAAAGTTTATAAATTGTTACACCGATTGTTAATAACAAATTGCTTGCAACGTATATTTATAATAAAAGTGAAAAAATTAATAAACCAGTAGCTATTACAGCGGAAAAATAATAATTAGTGGAATCGGTGAAGTTCGAAAATTTCCATTCGGGGTGGGGGGCTCGGCCGATCGGAGGCTATATAAGGAGCGACGGGACTTACATAAATTCATTTGTCGGTTCGGCTTCGGTAGTGTAACATATAAGTTTTTGTTGTGCACGAAGGGTAGGGATTGGACGTGAGGTTGGGGCTGGCCATTCCACCCTCACCCCACCCCATTAAACAATTTTCTAATAATTTTTATTTTGTTTTCAGGTATTAATTATTTCTTTATTTCAGCTTTTTATCTATTTATTATTTTTTATTTTTCAGCTTCTAATTATTTTTTCTCTTTTCAGATGATAGTTAATCCTTTCTGTTTATTTTTATTTGACATTTCGAATATTTCGTATAATATTCGGATGTCTCATCGTAGGGTTGATCGTTCCGCTTTTATTTCGTTTCTCCTTACTAATCCGTTTCATTTCAGATTTATATATATATTTTTTTTCACGTTTATGTATTTCCTTTTCAGGTTTATATATTTTCTTTTTAGGTTCTCAAGTTCTTCAAGATTTCATTCGGAAGACATCGTTGGACGACGCGGGATGCGAGCGTTTAGATCTAAGTAGTTATAAGCAGTTATAAGATAGATCACTAGACTAAGTCTCATGTGAGCGTTATCTGTATAAAGGTAAGCTACCTAACTTGGAGCGAATATAGACATTTCATATTTTCCCCCTCGTTTACCAAATAGAACATAAATGTTCTCGCGATAATCGCGATCGTTCTTAAGTATCAACTAGCCTACGCGACGTACTCTCGTGTGCTTGATAACTCCATGTTTCGTAAGTCATCCAAACGATCGTTCCGATACTCACCCTCGCCACTGCCACCCTTGTCACGTATCGGCTGTAGGGTGGTCGGCGGGCTGGCACTCACCTGAGTCAATTCGAGGGTCTGTCGGCCTTAGTCGTCCTGGGCACCAGCGCGTGCACGACCGGGGTATGGGTCCTGTAGCCGGACATTGCATATGGGCCTACGGTCAGACCCCATGGGATGATTAATTTCTCCCCCATGTGGCAGGGGTCTGCGTGACCGGCTACAGGGCCTCGCTAGGGACCCTCGGCTTGATTTTGGGTATTTCGCTGGTTCGTCGATCGCTCTCGTTCACGAGTAAGTCATGGCAGGGTCTGTGGTGGCTGGGTGGGCTAGCTTCGATCGGGAGGGTGCCGAGGCACGAAGTTGTCTTGTACACGAGAGTACGTCTCGTAGGCTAGTCGGTCTTTCGAATAATCGCGAACTCGTTCGGCCGCAATCGCGATTTTTAACTTGCTCGCGTGTTTTATATTTTATTCCCTATTTTTATGAGGAATAAATATATCTTAGTGTAGCGACAGTTGAGTTGTAGTATACCGAATCGAAGTCCCTTTTGTAAGACACGAAATATAATAAAGTGTCTATAGATTTTCACTTTAACTTCTTTCGCTCCAAGTTAGATTAGATATCTTTGATACAGATAACGCCAATAGGGTCTCGATGCGTAGCCACCTCCACGTGGTGAGACCTGGTAATTGGTATCGTTTTCCAAAGAGAAATCTTTGGCAAACGATACCAAGCTAAGAGCTACGCACAAAGTTTAAGATATTTCCTATCTCTTGTAAGTTTTCATTGTTCTCTTTAAACTTTGAAAACAAAGAGCAGGCAATATCTGAGGAAATAGTATATTAATTAAGATGGTGGAAGGTATGTATTGGAAGGTATGTATAACTAAGGTAAGTATAAAATTTATCTTATAAAATTCTAGCGATATTAGTTAGCGCCATCTATGATTTTGAACTGTAGCACAAACTTCCACTCCAACAACACAGATACTACTGACCGGAGAATTAGACTGCAATAGTATTGTTCAAAGAACCTCCTCTCATGTTATGTTCTGCTGATACGGATAGAGCAAATTGGCAAGAAATATTTCTCACAAACGGCAAAAATATTGTCCACGAGAAATACCTCCTTTCACGTCATGTTATCCTAATACTAAATCGCGATATCGGCAAGAAATATTTCTCACAGGCGGCAAAAGTATTGTCCACGAAGTTCTGGGAAATGACGTCATTTCCAGGAAATCAGAGGGCAATACATTTACCGCCCATGGACAATACTTTTGCCGTCTGGTGGTCAATACTTTTGCAGCTTCAGTGGTCAATACTTTTGCAACCTGTGGACAATACTTTTGCGATCTCGAAGAAAAAGTTGTAGCAAATTTCGCGATTTTGTATCAGGAGAACATAATATGACGGGAGGTCTATCGTCGAGACAGTTCCAAGAAATGACGTCACTTCCAAGAAACTTCGGACAATACTTTTGCCGCCATGAGGAAAAATTCCTGACCGATTTCACGGTTTTGTATTAGGATAACATAACATGAAAGGAGGTCGTTCATCGAATCAGTTCCAAGAAATGACGTCATTTCCAAGAAGTCTCGGACAATACTTTTGTAGCCTTGGCGTGGAATCTTTCGCCAATTTTACGACTTTGTATTAGGATAATATAACACGAAAGGAGGTCAATCCCCGACAAAATTCCAAGATATGACTTCATAATTCAAAAACTCTCATGAATGAATTTTTCAGCCTTTGCATTAATATTACACTGTGTACATAGTCTACTCACCCCAGGAAATTTCAATTATTTTACTTACCTTATTTACCTTAATTACCTTACTTACCTTACTTCCTTTACTTACCTTCATTCATCTTCATTCTTCTTAATGTACATATTACATTAACAGATATTACCTACTCTTTGTTTTTCACCGTTCAAAGAGAACATTGAAATTTTACAAGAGATAGGAAATATCTTAAATTTTGTACGTAGCTCTTAGCTTGAAATTATTTTCCAAAGATTTCTCTTTGGAAAATAGTTCCAATTACCAGGTCTCACCACGTGGAGGTGGCTACGCATCGAGACCCGACATGCGCCCTAGTGGCACATCCTACTGGCGCTATCCGTATCAAAGATATCCTAATCTAACTTGGAGCGAATTAAATTAAAGAGACTCTACTGACACTTTATAAAATTTCGTGTCTTATCAAAGGGACTTCGATTCGGTATACTAAAACTCTACGGTCGCAACGCTAAGATATTTTCAAGTTCCCATAAAAATAGGGAAGGAAATATCAAACACGCGAGCAAATAGAAAATCGCGACGCGCCCGAACGAGTTCGCGATTATTCGAAAGACCGACTAGCCTAGGCGATGTACTCCCGTGTACAGAGATAACTTCATACCTCGGCACCCTCCCGATCGGGCCTAGCTCAATTCCAGTCACTGTCGCACTCGCCAAGACTTACACGTGGACCAAGG
>NW_016945246.1:242758-253850 GCF_001483705.2 Eufriesea mexicana | reverse complement strand
AACGACGAAGCATTCGCATATTGTACAAAACACTTGAATGCATAAACAATGAAATCTAGAATAAAAGAAATAGAATCTGAAAAAAAAAGAAAGATAATTAAAACCTGAAACAAAAAGAAAAAATATTAGCGCGGACCTCCCGAAGTCGAACCGACAACTGGCTCGAGCCTGCACGCGGGCCCCTTATATAGCGGCGGCCGGCCGAAGATCGGCGAAAATTTCCGAACTTTACCGATTCCTTTAAAAGTTACTTTTTCGCTGTAATAACTAATAATTTATTAACTTTTTTGACTTTTATCGTTAATATACGTTGCGAACTATTTGTTATCAGGGATTTTAATTTCTTATTAACAATAAATTTATTAATATATTAAATTTTTGTAAGTTCCGAATATATTCTAACACAAATACGTCGTTTGTTAAGTAGTTGGTAATAATTTATTAACTTTTTTGACTTTTATCGTTAATATACGTTGCAAACAATTTGTTATTAACAATATTAATTTGTCATTAACAGTCGGTGTAACAATTTATAAACTTTTTGCAAATTGTAGATTCCTTTGTGACTCAAGTATGTTATAAATTCAAGTGATAGCCAATAATTTATTTATTTTTTCATTTTTATTATAAATTTACATTGTTGAACAATTTGTTGTTAACAATAGGTATATAATTTATAACCTTTTTGTTAATTATAGGTAGATTTTTTTATAGGGAGATCTTATTGTTATTCATATTTCATCCACCACTAACATATCCTTTCGAAATTTTAAATCAATTACGTAATTAACAAGCCTGGAAATCTACAAACAAGCTTCCAACTAACATAACACCTTTTTAACATATTTATCTGCAATTATATCGGGTTTGTCATTTCGTTTTCTGTAACTCTGCCTCTGAATTCCTAATCAACGATCCTCAAGATCCAAAGACAGCAATTTTCCTACAAAGCAAAAGGTAGGTTCATTTTTTGGCCAGCTTTGCTGCGAAATTTCGCACTGCGCGACGCGGACTAACGAGCCCTTTATCAGTTACTAAAGTAAAGCAATTAAAATTCGAGCAATTACTCCGACGATTCGCGCTGCAGCCGAGAGCGTTTCAATCGTCGCTGTACACGCGAGCCAATCGAGGAATTTCGCGAGACACGACACGAATACTCGAAATCAAAGATGAAAAGCAATGAAACTTTAAGCGAATTCTCAAACCGCGTATTTAGCTACGTCCACTGAAACGAGTCGATCGCTTCCTGTTCCATGTTTTACGCGAATTTCGTTCACAAATGTACGAATACTTTGATCGGTTCGTGGCAATAATATATATAGCAATAATTACGAATATCGCCGAAACGCGTAAATCAATGACGAACCGACAGTCGAAAGCACAGCTTAACGTCTTCCTGCGGGAGCGATAATAAATTTTAATTGTTTCTCTGAAAACGTGCTCTTGACGTGCAATTTCTTTCCTAGTTATTCAACACATTTTACGCTAGTCCCGCTATATTACTAGATTTCCAGCGTATCGTGTGACCACCGGTTTTGTGGAATTGCGGCATTCCGCTATTACTATTTCCACGCGTGATTTTAATGTTTACGAGCACTTGTTAGGCACTCTCGAGTACCTCGAAAGCGGTATATCTCGGTGGCAAAAGAAGGCATATGACTATAAATCAAATATAATTTTATAGAGGAATATCGGTAAACGATTGCGTTGACAAAGTTATTGGCAATATCTTCGTAAATGTTGCAAAAATAGACACTTTTTAACCCACTTGTCTGTTGAAGTTAGTGTCAGAGGCAATTTTTGAGACTGGATTTGGAGATGAGAAAAAAATCGTACGATTATAAATCAAATTTTATCTTAGAGTGGAAGGCTAGTCCTGTACGATGCTGTTATCGGTGCTCTACTCTACTATACTCTACTTCTGACATGATGTTAGAATGGTTGGACTGGTGGGGATTCGGTCCTACAAGTTTCTCAGATGACTTCTTTTCAGCCACGCATAGTACACGTAGCTTTACGAAAGTCACTGAGGATTTGAAGGCCAGTTATAACAAATGCAGATTGTTGTAAACGTGACAAGTGAATACAAACTGATGTGAAAGATATCCATACAAGCAAAAAAAAATCCTCATCATCGTGAGGACGAGAGTCAAGTGACAAACTTAACTTAAACTTAACTTAAACCCGCATTATCACGGGGACGATGCTCAATGTGTTAAGTTAAGAATCGATATAAATTCATGTAAAGAGATAATTCGTATGTTTAATCATCACTCGCACACTGTTAATTTATTATTAAATAAATATATATATACCATCAGCAATCCGTCTCTACAATACTCTGTCAATCATTTCGTTCCGTGCTGTGCCCGCGAACAGCACTTTGAACAATTGCAATCTACCCTAGCTAGCGTAGATTCTGCCAATCGACCATTAGCTATCATTTACTCGCGAAGGTCTTTATTTCGACCCATTAGTCCCAAGCCGATCCGATTCACGGGCTTGTAATCTGGATTCTATTGTTGACGACTCGTATATTATACATTCGTACGAAATCTCGCAGTCACAGGTGATCGACGCGACAATGAACGCGTCGATATCTAATATCGAGTGTCAGCGTGCCACGGCGTGAGCCATTTTCGTATTCCAGCCGGCGTTTCGCGGATTAATCCGGTAATAGATGCAGCGTAGCAGGCGAAACGGAGTTAGAATTTCGTCAGGAAGTGTATTGGCTCCAGATCGTATTCGATGATTTAAATTCGGTTAATTGCGCGATTCAATATCGATTCGACCAAGAAACGCGTTCGCGATTGGTTGATCGCGTTCGTGCTTTCCCGTCCACGTTTCTACTTTCACGCGATCGTGTCTCATTCGTTCCATGGGGACTTACGTCCCCATGCGCAAATTTTATTCGCTGCCCCTGACCTCTTCCTTCTCTTCGAACAAGGAAACCATGAAGCGAAAAAATTTGGAATCTGGAATATACCGGGTGTCACGGGGCTTGCGATAAATTTGTGATACCTTTTGTAAATGATTTTTTTATAAAGAATTTAATTATTTATGAAAGATTTATGAATAATTGTATTATTGCAGTGTCAATCAAATAATTAAAATAAAACAATATCGTTGAATTTGTTCTTATTGTAAAATATATGGTACTATTTAAAAAGCAAAATGATTTGTTTTTTAATAAAAGATTGATATTCTTTTAAATTTTTGTTTTTCCATGTAAATTCTTCATTTAATTATAACACATACAATATAGTTTTGTTAGGACTGTTAGATTCAGTTCAAACATCATGGCGATTAATTTGTGGATCACGTTGTACATGTACATAGAAAAAAGTTATTCAAAATCTTGTTCTATATAATATATCTAACAACCATCGAAGCCTTGTCTAAATGTCTAAATAATTAATGAAAGCTTCGACATAATTTGAACATAATTTCAATATAATTTGCCCTTTAACATAATTAGCAAAACTTTCAACATAATTTGATGTGTATATCAGGTTTATAACATGTGCCTATATAATACATATTAATTTGTGATAATTTATGACAATTTATGATTTTTATTAACCTTTGACACTCCAGGTGAAAGATATTCCGTGTTGACATTTAAGGATTTCATTAATTTTATTAATTTCATTAAGAAATTTAAGAATTTTATTAATAAGAATCCACTATTGTGGATAGATTATGCGAGTTAGATTGTATATGGGATTTTAAGGTGTTGGAAAATTGTACAAAATGGGAATGGACCCGAGTTTTTGGCATTTTGACATTTTCCTGTGTTTCATTAAAGAAAGAGGTTAGAAAATATTCCTATTTCTTCAGTAAATATTGTTCGTGGATAATGAAGCATAAAGAAAAGATTTTAAGATGTGTTCAAGAGCTCATGATATTCTCGTTTCGTAGATTCTTTATTTCCTAGACTTTCTTCAAAAAATTAGATTCTCGACAATGATCACATCATCCAAAATATTTATGAAACTCAGAAAATATTTCCACGACTACCAAGATAGGAAATAAAATTCTAAAGAAAATTAAAGACTAACATACTCCTTAAACAACACGAAACGTTGCATTCCCACGGGTCGTTCCTTTTAATAAGGAAAACCGATGAAGAAATCGGCAAAAGGAAGTCTCCTTGCAGCCATAATCGAAATGACCGCGTAGATGTCGGGAAAAGTGCAACTGCCATTGCGGGAAGCAACATTTTACCACGTAAAACGCATTAAACTGGTCCGTGGCAGGTTATTGCTTCCCGTGGTGCTTAATAATGCCTCGTATCTCGTCGGGATTCATTATTTCGCGAGCAACCGCGTTAGAGAAATAATTACGAGTTCGTCTGGCCGGACGAGTGGCCGAAAGATCGATGTCAGGCGAAAGTTTCCCCGCTGCTGAACGTATAGATCATGACACGCGATTTATCATCCCCCGGTAAAGGGGCGGCTGACGCGAAATGTATCGTTGTTTGAATATCAAACTCTTTGTTCGACGTTTAAGGAAGTCGAGACTTTTGGTTCGCAAAGAAAACTTGGCAGAATTTAGCCGCTGTATTCCGCGAGATAAGGCGGGATGCTGATAAATAACGCGACCATGATTCGAATAGTAAAACACCCTGGAGGGTAGATATTCGACGGAGGTTTAATTAAAAATTAGTTTAAACCTCGTGTTTCTTAATTGGATGAAAAATGGCGTTGCTTAATTAGTCCTGATAGCTCTTTGAATTATTATCGAGGTCCCGCGTTTCGAGGGCCTGAGTAGATATTACCTAATTACGAGCCTCGGTCATTGGCATATTTTAATTTTTCAGAGATAAATCCATCATACACCTCGTTTGTTTTGCAGAATAAAACGTTGAATTATTGAACAAATATAAGATACAATGATTGAATAAATTGTAGAAGTGTACAGAGTTTTAATAATTGTTCTTAGCGATGGTCATTTCGATGAGCAAACTCTACGTTATAGGAGATTATGGCAATTCGTTGGTGGTTGAAGAAAAGAGATACATTCGATATCCCTCTCGCATGAGGAAATAAAGGAAATAAAGCTACCGCAGGAAAACAGGAATTATTCCTAATTTTTATTTTAATATTTCCACTCATAATCAGAAAAATCGCGATTAACTTTTTGCGGCAGAGAATTTCAGATAATAAAATAGACCCATGTTGCCATGGCCCATGAAATTTGATTGCATTTTAAATGAAACAAAATTGGTATATTTGTAGGATATTTTTAGGCATTGTTAGGATACGATGGTCGAAGTGTTCCTGTAGGGGAAGAAGGGTAAAGAAGGGTACGAGTTGAAAAATTTTCTGCTATAAAGCTGATGATACTTTCTTGAGCAGTAAATAAGAAATTGTTCAATAGTTAACACGTAAAATTATTTAATTTCAATACCTCACACACTGTTGCATTATTTTAAATTTGACATATTAATTAATATCTATATTAAATTTTATCAAATGGCGACTGAAGGACGCCTGTCAAATGCAAAGAGATAATCCCAGCGTGCCCCAAAGAGTTAAAAAAGCATTTTCAGTATAGTACAACTATGATTCTCTACTGTTGACACTCTCGACTCAGACGCTTCGATTTTACAATATTCCCTGCCTATGTGAAATGGTCCTTTTATTAAAAGTCGTACAACAGTCAGAATCGACGTGAATTTATACCGAGCTTGGTACAGCTGTAACGCGTAATACCCGTGTTATTACATACATTTGAAATTTGCGCGGTCGTTAACAGAACGAGTGTAACTCGATACCTACGTGGTTATCCCGCGATGCAATTTTTGTTGGCAAAATATGAAATTTGTCATCGTTGTGTTATATTCCTCGACACGCATCGTATCAAAGTACAGAAATTATACGGGTTGAAACGCGTGCATTTTCAAATTCCCGTGATATGTTCGATAAAAGTCCACGAACGTTAACTTTTAACATTCGCTTTAACGAAAAATAATATAAAACGCGAACGTGCAATTTAAGAAAGTTCAATTATATATATTCGATTAAGCAAATTTTGTTTAGTTTATTTTTTCTTTCAATCATAATTCATTTCCTGTTAACCCTTTGCACTCGGAGATTTTTTCGTTACACGAAAATAGTAATTCTGCCATAAGAGTTTCTTCCATAAAGTCGATGATATTTCTAAAACGGTGAATAGGAAATCGTATGCAAATTAAGACGTAGAATTATTTTACTACAACATTCCACGCATCGTTGGGTAATTGTAAATTTGATATGATAATTAACATCCATCTTTAGAATTTGATTAAATGGCGACTGAGAGGCGTCTCTAGAGTGCAAAGGTTTAACCCTGTTTAGGGTTTTTACACCTTTTATATTAAGTATTTGCTGTCATAGCATTGGCAACAATTATGTCATGTTTGCTTATTATAGTGCGAAAATTTCTCGTTTTTGTTAGTAGTGGATAATATAATTATACGAATATAATAAATATTTATTGAACAATATTAATTAATTCTTAATAAATTAAATTATATTCACTGCTCTCATGTTTACTCTCAATGAGTTCTGGATTGCAACTGACCTATGCCACTATTCTTTCATTTGTCTTGTCTTCTTTCATACATTGCATAAAAATATACAGTCCATACCAGACTTCAATCATTACATGCATACTCGTTTTTCATGAGAACCTAAATTCGTCCATATTGACATTCCATGCATACTCGGTTCACTCATCTGTGCCTAGAAATATCACTCACTTTTAGATCGATATATATAAAAATCTATGTTAGCCAATACCACGGTTTTATATATCTGTCATCCTCATTGGAGATTGTAAAATGCAGGAATCTTACTCGCGCGATAATGGAAAGTTAATTCGAGATTCACCACTTATAAAATCGAGATATAATTATGGAGAACACCAAAATTTAGCGTCATTTTCTCTATGGTATTGTACGGCACCTCGATTTTTAGCTGTTACCCGATGTATATCGGTCTTGCTTGGCGACGATTAGTGACAAACGACACTCTTAGAAATTTAAATATACATCTTCGAATGTTCAGTGGACATCAAATGTATATTGAGGGAGTATGTATATTATTCGAGAATAGATTTGCTTGTAAGCATGTTTTGCGACAGTTGTCTCGATACTAAGTGATTAGTGCTACAAGGTTTAAAATTTAGAAGAATCCTTCGCAGAGCTACGTATTTTTCTATTGGTCAATAGGAATAATGGAATTTCCGATTTTGAGATGCAAGGATAGGAGGTACAAACAGTGTTCGGGAAAACGGGATGAATTATTGCCCTATACGCCAGATATTTAGCATTTATGGTGGCCAAGCGTCGATGTGCCATAGTGTTTTACCTGGGATATAGAGTCAGCAATATGTATTTCCCAATGCGAATAATAATACCACCAAAACGGTATTTCGTGGATTAACACTCGATACAAATATATATGCTAAGAATATGCTATATATGCATCTATATAATGTATATAAATATGCTATACATACTAAGAAGCAATGCATAAAAAATTCTTCGCGTTTGTATTAAATATCGAAATTAATACCAAACAATTAAAAAAAAGAAATATGACCGATAATGACGAAATTCCGCGATACAGTAGCACCTGTGTACAGCAGGTTAACTATCAGCGGGTAAATTACCGATGAAACCTAAAATTCGCGAAGGATACGTTATTTTCCGCGGAAAGTTGGGAAAAGCATCGGGAAAAGCAGGCTATAGGATTGCCATTTTATCCCACCTTGACACCCAGCTCGGTCTCCGAGATAGAGGAGCGCAAAACGCGGACTAAAATGCACGGGGTTCTGAATGGCGCGGCCGAATTCTTGCAAGCGACGTGACCCACTTTCCTTCGTGAAAATACGTACGTCGACGCTAGTAATAGTAAAAAGACGCTGACTCAGCGCTCGTCGCTGACCAGCGCACGGACGCGCGCTTGCGGTAGGTCGGGGCGCGCGCGTTAGAACGAGAGAGAGGTCCGAGCGTGCGAGCGAGACAGACTCGTAATGGCAAGCGCTCGAAATTATGCCCCGCTTTAAACCGGAATATCTCGCGAACGGATCATCCTATCCATATGAAACAAAAAGGGCCTTAAAGGGGAAGATTCGATGCTTCTTCTGGTATATATTTTGGTACGATACCGGTTTCGTTCGACGTTGGTTTTTTGAATTGAATTGGTCACAAACATTTATCTCTGTAGAATTCGACCCGGGTTTAGATGGGATTAAATTTGGAAATGGTTTTAAAGAGGAAGGTTTGTTCCTTCTCCCAGTATAATACATGTCAGTGAAATTTAGGTTAGACTCGATTAAATTTGGGTTCGATTCGAGACTTAT
Organism: Eufriesea mexicana; assembly: GCF_001483705.2. Classification (NCBI taxonomy): domain Eukaryota; kingdom Metazoa; phylum Arthropoda; class Insecta; order Hymenoptera; family Apidae; genus Eufriesea; species Eufriesea mexicana. The sequence continues at coordinate 245,498 of NW_016945246.1, read as the reverse complement.
TTTCGGAAAATGGAAATGCTGCTTTTTCCTGTAAGCTTCCTGTTGAAATTATTTAAATAAAAAGGGGAGAACACAATTGTTCTCGCGAATTATCGAATTATCATAAATTGCTTTTAATTGGACATCAGTGAAATTGGTTACGAGCTTGGTATTCGTTTCTACTCGGTAGAATATTATGGCCCAGTAAGCAAAGGTCGAAGACTGTTGTAATATCGGTTTCAGTTTGTCGAAACAGTTTCAAAGGACCGTTATTTTCGATAACGGTTATAAAGAACCGAAATCTGTAAAGATATCGATTCCTGTTATGGTTACAATAGCTTTTCAAATATCGGTTTTACTTCGGTACTCTGTCGGTTCACGGTTATCATTTCGTGTAACACGTATACGTATCACAGTTTCGCAAAATCAAAGGGAAGAACCATTTAAATGCAGAAATAAAATCGGTACAAGATTACGCTTGTATTAGGTCCACACCGTAACCAATACAGAACCCATACGTATAAATAATAAAAACCGTATTCCTCGTGAAAATTGCACCATTTCTACAAATTCGTCACAAATATTTCGAAAAGAATCTTTAGACGATATTTGCTAACGATCATTTCCAAAATAATCGCAACAACTCCAAACTTTTCGCTCTTAACGAGGAATCGTCTAATTAGTCAAAAGGAAAAGCTGAAACAGTAGAACGCGATGATCTGTTGTCCAAAGAACGGAACTTATCATGCCAGATTTTGCATAATAAGTACACAGTGAACGCTTAAACCGAGCACAAGACTTCCAACTTACGCCGGTATTATTTTCATAAATCAAAGACTAAAAATTTTCGCAAAAATGCGAAGTAAATCTCGTAAAGAGATTGTATTTCAACTTCGATCAAACGAATATCCTAACTGAGCCGATGTTTTTTCAAACTTTCGGGGAATTTGCAAGCGAATTTATTTCAAAGCAACTTTGCTCGCATTCGTTCGACCGACAAATATAAAACAAGTTCCAAAAAACAGAACGAAGGAAACATCGGTTTGCGCGCGCGTTTAGAAAAGAAATGAAAAAAGAGAGAAAATGGGGAGAAAAAAGGAAAAAACCGTGGACAAGGGAAAAAACGAAAACGTTCGCATGAAACTCCCCCATGGTTGCCACCATTAGATCTTTATTCGCGTAGTCTATTTTTATGCGCATTCCGGAAATGAAAAATTGCCAGTAACTCAAAGGCGTACCATTTGCAACCACGAGTGTATGCAAATTTTTCGCATTGTTTTGCCGCGTAGAATGCCGACGGAAAAAAGACTGCCTTTAATTTTTATTACCGACGTATATATCATTCTTCGCGAATATCCTCGCGAGTGCATTCCGTATAACAAAAGCAATAAAGGAGCAGAAAGGACGGCAAAGACTAAACTAAACTGGACTGAAAAACTGAATTCGTTTTCGCGCTTTTATCCCTTTCGTCGCGTATTTGCAAGCTTTTAAATAAATTCCCTTTTATACCTTTTTATCTAGATAACAATCTGCTCCGTGGCTTGCGTCAGTTTCGCGTTACATTTGTGTCGCAATTTTTGCTAAAAAGCTTCAAAATTCGCCTTCAAATTTTCACAAGTATATCGACTATCAGTCACTCGTCGGATCGGTTATCAATCGCTACTGGTCGACTACTTACCGATTTCAGAAATTACCACTCGACTTGATCCCTTCGATCTCTCCGTGCAGCAATTCGCACCGCAAAAAGAAAACTATTAAGAAGAAAACCAGGACCGAACGTCGCAAAGTGGAGGACTGTTTATGTCCTTATTGCTAGCATCCCTTGATTCGTATACACTCGTTATCACTTAGTCACCACTTAGGTGAACCTTAGCAAGGGTGAATAAAACAAATTATTTAAACAACCACCATAGAAAGACGTCAAAGCTAACACACACCCCCAATATTACTCACAACCAATAGGAAGATACACACCTGCCACTTACATTTCACACTAACTAATCAGTAGACACACAAAACTTATAAATCCACCGACACAGCAGTCACGAGGAAGTTCTCCTAAAAATCCCAAGATGACAAGACAAACACCATGACCAGACAGTCAAGACAGACTCACAACGATCAACTCAGCGCGAGAGACAGTCACATATCAGAACTCTTTAGTTCACCCCTAACCAAGTCTAGTTCTATTAATTTAGAGTAGGCCGCATCCCAGCTACATTTTCGCATTGTGCACCTATGCACTCTACAGTCATACGTACGCAAAAGGAACTGTCACAGGCGGTGACCTCATACCCTAATCACGCCACGCTCACTATTCCCATATATATATATATATATATCATAGTTATTTTACTATTAGAATCAATAATACCAATAGAAGCAAACGATCCAAAAGAAGAATGGCAAAAGAGAAGAGAAGAAAAACGGCACTCGAAACTCGTCACTCATGCACACCTCTGCCACCCAATGCCCGACACTGGAAAATGACAACGGACTCGGACAGGCAGCAAAGGAAATCAGGCGAAATGAACTTATCGGCTCACCGGATCAAACCATCCCGGCATAGAAGCCGTCGTTAAATCCGTCCACATCGTCGCGATATAAATTGAAAAGCTCGATTCCCGTTCGACTCGCGTATCTCGATTAACCGGGTAGGAGCTGCGGAATTTAATACCCGGGGCTGGGCCGCTCCAGGATGACAGAGGTGGAAGGGAAAAAGATCAAAAGCTCGAGCAACGGATATGAGAATCCCTCTTTC
>NW_016945246.1:227449-242489 GCF_001483705.2 Eufriesea mexicana | reverse complement strand
TCTTTCCCTCTTCTCTCTATACGACTGTCTCTCCCTCTCTCTCGCCCGGCGACCGATGAAGAATGGCGGAAAATAATATGGTTATCGAGGATTCCGTAGATATGGAACAGCCATGAAGCACGAGGCTCGTCAAGGTGGAGCGGGCTCTTCTCTCTAACGTGGAACGTGTCTCGGAACAAAGGGGATGTTTCTCGGTAAATGGGGTGACGAGCGCACGACGAAGCGTAATACGCCGAGGAAAATCGAGACAGAGGGCTGTGTACGTGGCCGTGTGTGCGCCCAGCTACGAGAGAACCTTATACGATGGAGCCTGCTGATACGGTTAATACCACGCGACACCGAGGAATGCGATTTTCCTCGACGGCGAGAAGCCCGAGAAACAGCTATCTCGAAGTAGACGAGGGCATAAGAGGCGAAGACGAACGATAACTCGATAGCAACAGCAGCGACGCGAGATGGTACGGGCTGGCAGCAACAGCGACGCGAGCAACAGCGACCGGCACGAATTATTCCACGACTGCTTCATCCGCGTAATTGTCACCAGCGATCTTCTATTTTCCACGATGCTAGATTTACGCCTGCTGAAACGCTCCCTTTGTCTCCTTTCGGAAACGCTGCTAACGGGGATATGGATGCGGAGTGTCTCGAGCATTGTGCGTCGATCATCGAGTCAAGATTGGATGAAAAAGGGGATGAAACGGAGATGCGTGTGGTGAAGATGGCTCGAGGTATGTTGTCTTCGTTTTATTGGGAGATCGTTCGATTAACCAGTTAACTGTGATTGACGAGTATACTCGTCATGGAGAAGTGGCAGGATATTGTGTCATGACGAGTATACTCGTCATGCGTAAAAAGTAGCGAGCATTGGCTATTTAAACTGTAATTTTTGTGAAAAATAAAACATATTCTCAAATTTCAAGATGTTTAGAATATTTTGAGACCAGGCCGGAATAAAACAAACAAATAAAAAGTATGAATAATTTGAGATGAACCCATGCGTCTCCGTATGCACCGGCGAAACAGCTTATCAGTTCGCATAACGAATTTATTTGATAACGTTTGAAACGATGATAACGTTTTTTAGATGTTAGCGTAAAAGAGGCAAAAGCAAAAGTCGGAAAGCTGATTTACGATAGGGTTCCTTCAGGGATGGTCCGCCACGGGACAAATGCGTGACGCTGACCAGGCGCTAAGCCCATTGATGGCTGCTGGCCCGAAGTTACCTAGCTATTTTTTCACGGTCACTAAAATTCATAGATATCCATAAAAACTAACCAACAAGAGAATAGATGTTAACCAAATAAGTAAATATTAGTAATAAAATTGTCAATTTTATAAAATAAGCTCATCTTTTTGATCCAATATTTTAAAAGCGACACTTACTCTGTGATTGACGAGTATATTCGTCATTGCTCGATTTTCGCGACACATATGGATGCGCATTCTCAAAAGGGAATGCCACAGCTAACTGGTTAAGTAGGGTTGTTTTTATTTTATCTTGAGAGGGTTACGCGATGGGTGGTAATGAAGTTTGGGGATCCAATCTCGTAGGAGATACTAATGCATTTGTGGGGAAATTTGATTTTCCTTAAATTATGACACGAGGTTGGATAGCATAATGAATATAATTAGTAGATATTAGGTAAATATAAGGATAGTTCAAGGAATAATTAAATTTAATGTCCAAGGATCATACGCATGTATATTGTTCTTTTTGTCGGACATAGAAAATAATTATCCTTTCTTAGACTTGATGAATTCATTCTTCTATATGTTAAGAAAGTTTCTGACGAATTTATGTTAAGCGATCCGAGAGATTAAATATTTTGATTAATTAATTTTTGGGGATTTTTTGGGATATATATATATATCTTATATCTAAATTTCAAATATATATATGAGTCGTTTCTCTTTATCAATCTAATTACTAAAAATTATGAATTTTATTAAGAAATTGGTTTTTAAGTGAGAGTCATTAGCGCTTAGAATAAGTTTAGAATTAGTTCAGAATAAGTCATTTTTATATTTTCCACAGTTATTCTGTTACCTATCCAACATTCCTATATATGTGTAATATCAACTGAAGAATTATTTTTGATGCATTTGGGTGCATCTGCCCTACTATAGGGTGTAACGATGCACGAATCGTCGTTCTTTCGCAAATGGGCGATGATCGGCTTACGCGTTGAAAATTCAATATTCCCCCGTTTAAGTAGTAATTAATGCAAGTCTATAGGACGGCGCTGTGCACGGCATAACGTGTTAATGCCAACAAGTGAGCACCTACGCTGGTAACACCTGTAAAGGCCGTTAAATAATTTCATTCCGCTGTCGAAGCTGCATGCAATTTCAATTCGTCCTGAAACCGAGTGCTAATACGATGAACCGTGTGTGCTTTTCGCTTCTATTATTCCACGGGGAACAGTACGAAGAAATAAATAATACGCGACTTAAATAAATCATACTTCGCATTCCTGTTATTTTTTTTTCGGTTCTTTGCCCACGAACGCGAGTTCGAATCAACGACTGCTATACCCAGTGGATGATGATTGAAATTAAATTACCGGATCGTTTTGTATTAATGAATATTAATTCTGGTCCGTGTATTATAATGTGACTATTCCATTAATTAAACTAAATTCAGTTCGCGCAATATTATCGCGATTTGACTGATGATATTTCATTCAGGGTACGATGTAACAAAGACATTGGTTGTTAATTAGAAAATTATTAATTGCAAAGTTATTAATTATGAAAACAAAGCGTGCCAGTCGATATGGAGGAAATCATACAGGGAGTGTAATGAGAATAATAGGAAATTATTGTCGAACACTTGTAATGATTCATTTAGTATAAAGATTAGTATATGGATTAATTATGTTGGTATGGAGAAGAGAAATTAAAAGAAAATGCGTCTGGGTGGTCTTGAAACAAACGAGATTCGTACAAAATCAAATTTTCGACGCGATTTCCATCAATTTTCAAACGATTCACGAATTTTTATTCGGATTTAATAATAATTTCGTTAGTTTATAACAAAAGTTAGGAAGCATAAATTCTCTTTTAAAATTTCCATTTATGCCATCAACTCGAATTAAAAAATATAAAAATCTTGAACTTTTCACTTCAGCTGAATAATATATTAATTACGAACGATATTTCAATGATCTTAATGAACCAGGGGAACTAAAGCACTAAACTGAAGTATAGGTCAAATATATTAGCCAGTCAGGGCCAAGCGCTTTTGTTATATGTAGTATATATAGTTACTATTCTTATACAGACGATATAGATTGGGGAAAAAATATGAAAAGGTTTCGTTGTCGAAGAAGGACAATAAACGATTCGTCGTTTGCTCTAAATTTTATTAGTATTGCTCTAAAAAGGCAGTAAAAAATAATTTATAAATGAATCATTAAAATTTCCTAATGAAAACTAGCATGTTATCTTTCTAAGTACCCCTACAACTCAAAAATTCCTTTAAATTAATTTTCTAAATCTATTTCTCATCGACAATGGATGATGATGTCGCTGTATGTACCAAATTATCAAGCATACTGCATCACTGAATATCAAATTATTATAATCCACTGCTGCAGTCTATTCAGATTATTTTATTATGATGTCAATACATCGTCAATGATCTAAATCAGGTGATTTCAAGATCACCACAGATGCGATCAATCCCTGGATTCTTGCCTCAGTACTGTACAGACCTTTCCTTGAAAACTTTCTTGACATCTGAAGCAAAACTCGTTGGAAGAATTCACCGAGTCCACATTTTAACAGCCATAATCGTAAACTAGAAGCGCGAAGCAAACGAGTTAATCGCATCCGTGGAAAATTGTTGCCGGTAACAGACTATTCACATGGAATCGCGAGGGTGTTCCGTCTAGATAGCCACCTGTTGTGGCGACATGCGCCGAACCGTGCAACGACTATGCTGCGACCTGCCTATACGTCCTCGTCAAACAAAACCGTTTGCACGGTGTTAATTAACCATTTTGCCATTGGCCACTATCATCTGGATCTCGTACGTCGGCAGAGCAGATTACCCTTGAAAAACTCCGCAGTCTTCGTGGCCAGCAGCCCGACGGAATTATTTGTCTTCGTAATTGATCGATCCGGGAAACCAGCGCGAACGTTCCAATTTACGTGTTTCCTGGATCGTTACCAGTTCCTCTGTACCCCAGACCCCTGTTTCGTTTGCGTAAAATACGATCACGTGCCGAGGTAATAGAGACGACCAGGTTGGCCGCTGCAGCTATGATTAATCGATTTTAGCTTCCCGTTAACGACCACGGAACGCGGCCAAGTGCTGGCTTCGACCCTTTCAGGATGTGCAACATACGCCTATATGTTCGCTCCTTGCGTCGGAAATAAGAAGAGGGGCCAAGATTCGACCCCTTTGGATGTGATTGCTTTACGATTGTACATCTTCGAATAAATTATAGGCATTGTAGGTCTTTTTCTCAAATTTTTCTGACTTCTTTACGGTATACACTTTGGCGCGAATATAAAAATCTATGATAACCATGCGAATATTATTTATAATGGATTTTATAAACATCGAGAATGAAACAATGGTCATCGAGACAGAAAAATTCGTAACTAATTAATTATCAACAGATGATTATTTATTTTCAAGTAATATTTGCTTTTAGCATCTTCGTTGCTAATTTAATCTTCGTTATCTACAATTCTGAACTCTGACGAATAATTTCCAAATAGCGTAAGTACATATTTCTACGTTGTACATTTTTACGCGTGTTATTAATTTACATGTATGATGTATGCGAATTATTCTGCATTTTTATTCCGCCTTTCGTACGAGGATCGATATCGTATATACGTTATAAAGCGCGATAATTCGAATCTCAAATTGGTCCCTTCGATATTCGGTAAATTATAGTTCGAGATATTTTATACCATCGACGAGTGTAGTTGGCGAAAATATCGATAATCTGAAGGGAAAGTTCATCGTGGCAAGTATATGCGAACAGTATGGCGGGTTACGTAACTAATTTGCATTAGTTTGCTAGAACAGAAGATAGAGTTTATTAGAGAAAATTCGGTTTAATACGAGGATAATGAAAGCCATTCGGGTACATAAGGAAAACGTATTTTATAATACCTGGAAATATTGAAATTTCTCCAAGAATAGTTTCAATATGAAGATGTGCATAGCGTGATATAAACAAACGAGGAGCGTTATAATATCTACTATAGAAATAAAATTATCATAAAACAACCGTGGGAACACCTTGCAGAATTAATCGAGGTGGGAGCATTATTTTAGTCCTTTGAAACGAAATCGGAGTAGGTCACTCGCTATAACGATACGTTAACATACTTTGGTAAAATAATCCCTCAGCCGTGATTCGGCCCGTGCAGATTTCACCCGATACAGATGGAATATGTGGGTGACAGGATCTTTTTTATCATTCACACTTACTACAACATCACATCTCATTTGCAATGAAACAACAACCATTAACGCCATCCGTAACTTTACACCTGTGACAACAGAGAAATAACTTCTATAGCTAAAGCACAATAGAAAATTTAAACAAATTTTTAAAAATAAACCAATGCAAAGTCAAAGCAATACTACATTCTAAACTACTCTCTCAAAGCAATCTCAAGATTCGCAAACAAAAAGGCCTCGAAAAAGGTCCAAAAATTTGAAATTACAGTAAAATCCAGGATGGGGGACTGAAGGTAGATAGAGATGGAATAAATCGAATTACACAACACGTATCATCTCTGACAAGACAATGGTCGCTTTTATTAAAGAACTGTACAGGGTACAAAAAACGAGTTGTGACGATTCCTCTGGATTACAACGATGCACCAAAAAAAAAAAGAAAAAAAAAGAATACATATATGAAGAAGAGAAAAAATCAGTGAAAGCTTAAAACAGAGTTCTCGATTTTTGTTTTCACGAACGAAACCAAATGGCTGGTATCGCGTGGTTTAGTCGTGGTTCTCGATACTGAACCCTTTTTCAGTTAACCACGAGGACTCGATGACAGACAAACCGCGGAGATAACATCTTCCGGTGGCTACAACCTCCGTGAACAATATTAACGGTGGCTTGCTGCCGTGTAACGCCGAGGAAGGATGTATAGCAACCGGCTGCTTCGAGCTCACCTACACAAACGAACAATCCAATTACTCCTAAATTCTCGTTACCCAGTCGCCGGCAGAGAAAACTTACTTAAACCGCGCCCTATACACCAAAGAAACTTGTTTAAGCTTCAAATTCCCAACATGACAACAAAATAACGCTAGCCCCACCCTCCAACCCTTCTTACAAAAAGTTCCTCCTTACTTCTGCCGCGCAATAAACTTCTTCGTCTCGCTACCGTGTCGTTTCTCTTTCTAAGAAGTCAAAGAAGCTCGTTCGACGCCTAATGGTGGACGATTAAGGGGTGTATTCGTTTATTTTCCACGCTTAAGTAGAGTTTCAGATAAGACAGACCAACTGGTTATTTCGTGGATCCTGCATTTACTTACAACGTGTAATTTTGCCACGACGAATTTTTGCGAATTTTTGGAAAGTGATCGCGATGGTAATTGAATTATCGATATCGATTGGGTTATGTTTGAAATACAGTCTTTTTATAGTAAGCGCAGGGGTGAGGTAATTAGATGGTCTGTTTTACATGGAACACATTGTAGATATAAATATCGTTAAGTACTATCTTTAACTATAATAACTAATAATTAAAATAACTATCGTTAACTATAACTATAATTAAGAAAAATTTTGTCTGATGTATAATTAGTGATCAGCGATCATGGTAAGGAGGCCACAAAAATACAGGTAAATTTGAATAATTTTTATTCGGAATAATCGTTGCATGTTATGGCTATTTTAATAATAATAATTTAATAATAAAATTCTGTTTATGAAAATTTGTCAAGTCTGATTTCGCTCATGTTGGTCGGCTTTAACTCGTTGACCTGTATTGGAACAATTAGACCATTAATTCTCCTGATCTAAATTTATTTCAATATATTATTGACTGAATGGTTTAATTGTGCGTTATTATTGGCTCTTATTGACTACTTTTAAATACGTCCAATTTAGCAAATAAGATAATTTCACTTACATTCAACTTGCATAAATTTAACAATTATCTGCTGGATAATAATGCGAGTAATTTGATAACTTGGAGTATCATTTTCTATAATAATCTGCAACGTGAATTGATCGTTGGGCAACTCGTTACCCAATTACAAAGAATCATGTAATATAGTTGTACCCTATTAACTAGAAAACCAGGTCAACTAGTCATAGCAGTCGTTTAATTTTCCTACATCTCTGTCCTTCAAAATTTGCTTGTTGAAACTCTACAATTTCCCAAATTTCATCAATTTTACCCCAAAAGCGTCGATTCGTAGCCAAACGACAGACACGTATTCCAGCAGCCTTACAAACCCCCCAAATCCCAATCCCAGCCCACCCGAAAAAGAAAAGAGCTTACGCGACCTAAAGTCTACAAAAACCCTCTCTATAGGTTAAAAAATCGAATCTCCGTCCTTTCCACGATTACTCGAATGACCTTGAAAATAGCCATTACTTCCACAATTTCATCTTAACAATTTACAATCGCAATTACGAGCATTAGACATTGTAAACTATATTAATCCTTTGCACTCGGCGATCTTTTCGTTACAGAAACATAGTCATTCGAAGACTTTCTGCCATAAAGTCGACAATATTTTCAAAAGGGTAAATAAGAAGTGCAAATTAATTTTAAGGCGTAGAATTATTTTACCTCAATATTCTACGCGTCGTTGGACAATTTTAAATTCGAGATATTAATTAACAATGATCTTTAGAATCTGATTAACGCGTTAAGTGCCCAAAGGCCCCCAGGGACAGGCCCAGACTAGGACCAAAAGATACTAACTTTTGGTGTTAAATTCTGCGCCATCTTTGGACCTAACGTTTGGGAATTCCTGTTATAACAATTCGTACAGTATCTCTGAGTTTTACGAACACTTCGCCTGCCGCTGCTGACCCACTTGACAGCCAAGTCTGGGCCCGAACGGACCGGCAAGCAAAACGGGCTGAGCATTTAACGCGTTACATGGCGCCTGAGAGTCGTCTCTCGAGTGCAAAGGTTTAATCATTCTTCTTTATTCCTATACGAGGCCAATCGTGTACCTTCGACGATAAAACCGGAAAGAAGTATAAAAACCAGTGTCGTTCGAATAATCAGGAACGGTACTATAGCCGCGTGACCCACTTGTGTAAATTCGATCGGCCAAAAGTTCGGCAAACGGACCTTCTCCTCGGTGCGATCTCAATGTCTTGGGTGCTGCGAAGAGGGAAAAACTAGAGGTGAAAAGAAGGAAGAATAGAATGTACTCACGGTGACGTAAGTCTGATCCCTCTGCAATTCAGCGAGATTATCGTAGAGGCCCTCGAGGAGCGCTTTCCGTAGTTGCTCGGTATTCGTTCCGCAGCTGGCCTTCTCCAAATTCGCACGTTCCGCCAATGCGGCGAGCTGCTGTCGCACCTCCGTCGCGTATTCCAGATTCCTGTGATGCAGAAAGTTTTCGTGACACCAGACCTTCTTCTGCTTCGTGTTGGTATACGCGCGAAAAACGTTCAGCAACGTGACGTGGTCTCCCTCGGGTGAGGCGAATCTGGAACGAACGAAACAGGCGTAACAAGCTGCGAGTATCGATCACATCGTGGACGGATCTGTTTGACGTTTAAGGGAATACGCGGTGTCTGCTCTAGATTCGGCGACATTTTTTTTCCCTTCCTTTACAAATATTTGGCTGGCGGGAGGGTGGAAAACATCGATTTTTCCAGGCAGTTTTAGTACGGTGTGGATTCTTAAAATCGTCTACTCGGGTTTAACTGTGAAAAGCCAATGCATTGGATTGGATGGATTACAGTAGTTTCAGTTGAGTTACTTAATTTTGAAATATTTATCTATGGTAACAGAGTTTTAAAGATAAATATTCTAGAATTAGGTAAATTAACACGTTGACTGCCACGCAACTTTTCACGATTCCGATCTAAGACGCCAATTTGATTGAATCATGTTACATTATTAAAAACTTTATTTATAGTACATAGTAATAATCAAAAGCTTAAAAAATATTTTTTTTTTTTTAAACCTGATGTTTTCTTCTCTTTCCTGATGCCATCTATTCATATTTACACTGTTATATTACGGATTTCTTCGTAGCTGTGCAAATATGGCAAGTATGAAGAACGAGATAACTCGTAGTAGGTGTCCTGGGCAAGTAAACAACCTACGAGATATCTCGTAGTTGGCAGTCAACGTGTTAACTGGTAGATGGAATTATAGTGGCCATGTGTGATCAAACGAAAGTGTTCCAAGTCTATTATAAATGTTGTAGTAAAAACTAAATACTAAAATAAACTACATCCTAGCGATGTGGAGGCGATCCCTTCATCTGCGTTTTGTTTTTTGTCTCCTGTTGTCTTGAGATGTCTTTGGACCTGCGTGGCCATAAACAGAGGCCAGTTTTAATCATTCGCCCGTTTAACACGTTAAACACCACGCTAATTTTACGTGTCGTTCCGTTCGCGCCACAGTTAGCCGTCATGTGGGCCCTTCCGGGCCGTACGGACCGGCGAGGCCTGAACGGAAAGTCTAGCGCCAGTCCCTAGGAACAGGCGTGGCGTTTAACGTGTTAATAAACATCTATACAGTTTTTCCACCATTTCCACTGGCTACTATTTCTTTACATTATGACCGCTTAACAGTAAGTATAGAAATATGAATATTCTCCTGAGTAATTAGCTAATTAGAAATTAATTATAGATAGATAATTGTCAATATAATATAGCTATATTCACATCCCTTCGATTATTTCTCATTCAACGCATAAATCTTTGGTTGGAGGAAAATTTTCACGATGAAACATGTATGAAATGTAAGAAGATTATCCAGGACCCAGCAGAAGAAGTATCGTGATGCAGTATTCAACTAAAACAGAAGCTTCTTGCGGAAAATCGATGAACCTGATACCTTGATCTGGCGATGTAAGCCTGCTGTCTTTTCGCAGGTGGGTCGGTGAAAACAGACTCTCCTGACAATAGAGCGACAACCATGAGGGCTTCTTCGAGGCACTGATACTCCACTGATGCCAGAATCACCTTGGTAAACCGTGGATCCAACGGGAACAGGGACATCGTTCTTCCGAGGGTAGTCAGCTGCGGTGGAGAACCTATTCGAGTGAAAATCAAACGAATAAGTTTTAACCGGTATGTTAATATAGCACGACAATGCCTCGATGGGCTGACAAAGGAAAAACAGTGCTGTTCGATTCATTTTATATATATACACATTAACAAAACTATATGGAATATCAGTATCACAGACACTATCAAAATTGTGATACTGTGAGCTGGGAAGGACTCTAGCAAAGGAAACAGTATTAAGAGCGGTATCAGGTCCGGCTTAGGCGTTTAGGGTAACATCTGAAGTGCGTGTGGACGGACGGATGACCACGTGTAAGAATTGTATGGTTGAGATATTAATGACCAGGACGAGTGCAAGCAATGAACGAAAGTCTAGGAATGTGTCCGAGTGTCTGAAGTACATGGTCCACTAAGGGCGAGGTTTAGCCGGAAATGAGTGATCATCGAAGAGAGCTTGCGTATGAAAAGATTGAGTATTAGACTTTAAATAAGGGTGCAAGGCTGCGGGCGAGGCAGAATGCGTGTAGCCGAGACGTAGTGAGTAGAGAATCGTGTGTTTGAGAGGTTAGAGTTGAGAGAAACCTAGTATAATATTTTAGTCTAAATAAATCTGTTTTGTTATTAAAATGGTGTCGTTGTTTATTAAATCTCTTTATTAGATCTCTGTCAGCATAGGATTAATCTAGCATTAATCCTACAAAATCATGAAATAATATGGTAATCATATATTCTCCCCTTTTACTAAATAAATAGGAAAATAGGAAAATAGGAAAATAAATAGGAGTTAACTATTAAAGATTATAGCATTGTGACAATGTTCAGAATTTTTCCATCGTAGCTACGAAATATTCTTTGATGCGCACACGATCTTTTACCTCTCCCATGAGCAATGTCTCCTTCGAGAATGAAACGTAAAAGGTAAAAAAGGGAAAAATGTATATATAAAATTATGATATCCATCGACGAATTATACGCCTCCAGACAACATAAACGTTGCAAAATAAAATTGCAACGATTTTCGCTTTAGATACAGGCTATACAGCCACGATAACAACCAACATGCGAGATATGAAATATTGCTGTTCTAGAAAGAAATAAAGCGAGAGGGAACGTATTGTTTTTACAGGCCGAGATATATTTTCTTCGTGACCCGATGTCGCTTATTTGAATTTCAGAAGCTTCCTTTTCGAAAGTTCGCGATGGGACAAAGTTCCATTTTGTTTTACTAATAATTTCACGTCCACGGTGATGCCGACCGCAATGTTATTTCGTATGATTTTATTGATTCGACGTAAAGTAAATTCTTCGACAGAATTGCGGAATGTAATTTCTCAACGAAGTGGAGAATCGAGCAGAAACTGCAGGAGAATATAGAAAGGATCAATGAAATATTCAGGTAAAATTCTACGCTTCGGTTGTTGGCAAAATTGTGCAAAATTCAAACTCACGTGCACAATTTAATCCGCAAATTCTACGACTGCCGATAAAATTTTATGCGAAAAGTTAAGACGAGTGACTCGTATACACGAGGGAACATATGTATCGCAATTTTTATTTCTCAGAAACGACGTATCCCGTGCAAAAATATTAAAGGTATTGTACATTTTAAGTCAATGACGAAATATTCCATGAACAAAGCGAGATTCACAGGAATTAATCATTTTTGCAGATTCTAAAATGCAAGAAATCGCAAAATCGATGAAAAATGGTCTTATTTTTAATGCAAATTTTAATTGTAACTTTTAATTAGATCTTAGGCATTTATTCTGAAATAATACAAAAATTAATATCTACTAAAATGTAATGGAAATTATTATAAGTATTTAATAACAGACTTTAATCTTGAGTAATTTGAAACAAGATATTTTAATTATTTTAAAAATTATATTAATTAAAATATTAATATCATCAAGAATTTATTATTTATTATTCCTGTAATAATATTTTTTGTAATATATTACAGAATATTAGTGATATAATAGATAAAAGTGATGAAAATAGCCTAAGTTTATATACTAAAATTAAAGCTCGTTTAATTTCTGGAAATTCTATTACCCCCTGTGTAACATTCAAATAATACTCCTTAAACGTAATTATACATGACAGCCGCTTCTAGAAGTAAAATTCAAATAGAGAGAATTGTCGATTTCAATCGTTCAAGCGAAGAGGCGAGGTGATCGAACAAACATAAGATTCGAGCTGAAATCCCACTGCAACGAACCAATCTATCAATCTTCTTTCCATCTGCAGTTTTTAGGAATAAGATTGACTTCCCTTTTTTCTGCGTTTGCTCTCAAAATTAACTTTCGGGCGTGACCCGTGTTAATTAAACTCGCATAATCCGGAAAAGATATCTTTCAATGGTTCGGATGATTCAATTAGTACGGCAACCTGATCCTGCAAACAAGAAACTCAAACTGAAATCTTGGTCCAGAAGCTTAATTGACCGATCCAGTTACTCTTCGCAAATTCTGGGAACAGTATCCTGCAACTTCGCGTTTAATTTTCGAATATTGAACTTTGCGTGTAACGTAGTATGTCTCCATTAATCGAGATAAATAAACTGTGAACGGGTATTGCTTCTGTAGTACCAGCGATACGATCTGATTCACGAGTTGGTCTCGTAATTTGGATCTAGCCCGTAACAACTCTTACTGCAAATTAATAATTAATTTCGTGGATTTTCGTGTAACAAGTCTCTGATATTTTAGCCACAAACCTCAGAGTGTAACCAAAGCCAACCCAAGCGAGTTAACTGATATAAATAGAATGATTCGTTTGAAACAACTCTGCAGTATTGAATCTGTTAACTCTGTAGCGACCATCATTCTCATCCTTGCCAGTAGATGAATTCCAACTTCGAGGAGGTTCGAGGACTTGCGGAAAGACCTCCGCTTCCTACATATATAACTTCCCGACCTCGCAAGAGTATCCCGGTCTAAGGCAGGGTCTGCTAGGATAGCCTTACTGATGAGTCCACTAGCTAGGCCCCGGATGAAACGCATCCCTTCCTTTTCCTACTGTTCCTTCTAGCACTACCGTCACACGAGGATCCGGCGACCCATCCAACTTCAGTAACTGTGGGGCCAGGACCCCCTGAAACTCTTTGGGGCACACTGGAATTAACCCTTTGCGGACAAATGCCACATATATACATTCTGTGGAAGCCATCAGTTTGGCTGAGGAACGCATAAATGTGTCCCACATAAACGCGTCAATATGGCCCAGAAACACAAATATGCGCCTGCTATCGCGGTCCTAGGACCCTCACGTCCCAAGTTAAGTGGTGGACTGTTTTATGTCCCTATTGCTAACGTCGGCACCACGGTACGATTTACCCAAAACCGCTTCGTCCGTAAAGGATTAATCCTTTTGATGCACCGTAATGCATGGTGGGACATTTTTATCCCACCTGAAGATACTGCAATAGCTACATGCACATAGGTTTATATTCCGTCTTATTTAGGTAAAGCAGTTGACAATACCTTCGACAAATGTTATAAATATATTCGCTTGTGTTGGCAACATTCAACATACCAGTACAGGTTCATCAATTGTCGCAAGCGGAAGGTTTATTGCGACAATCTTTTTTTCCTGGTTTTATGTGAAAAATCGTAAAAGTAAGTTAATCTTTATAAAAATTAGTCCTATACCAATTTTGTTTCATTTAAAACGCAATAAAATTTCCATGCAACATGAGTCTATTTCATTATCTGAAATCCCGTGCCGCAAAGAGTTAAACTGTAATGCCTGTGATCACTAAGCCCACTTTGAGCCTTTTATATTTAATACGGAGCTAAAGTGAGGACAGATTATATCCCAGAAGGGTAATTCCTATTTAATTGTAATTTATTAAAAATTATCTCCCATCAGAATGGTCGCTAAAAATTTATCAAATCCGTTCTCTCGAGCTCAGCACTTCTGAGATATCCTATACTCGTTCATTCGTACACGTACACAGCCACCACCGGTAAAAATACATAATAACAAAAACAAGAGAGTAGAAGAATAGAAGAAACAGTCGATAAAAGTATCTCTCCTCCACAACCCCTAGAACTCACCCCAAAACCACAACCGGAAACCGATCCTCGAGCAAGCAAGACGCACACACCCACAGAGCTACAGTTATCCACGATCTCGTCCATTCGTCAAACAATCTCACTCACCCTTAACGGCGCCCAACTTTTCCAGGCAGGTCACCGCGACGTCGACAGCCTCCTTCGGCGGTTTATCCATAAAATCAAAGGTGGTGATATCAACCCCGATGGCGAGCAGCTGGAGGGCTACTCCCGCGAGGGAACACCTTTGTATCTCTGGCACAGGCATCTCCTTCATCCTCTCGAATTCCTCCTTGGTGTAGGTTCTGTAACATTTGCCGGCCGCTTCTCGGCCAGCCCTGCCGGTCCTCTGCCAGGCCTGTGCCTTTGAGACTTTTTCCACCCTGAGCACATCCAATCCGGTGGTCGGGTGATGAGTTCTCGCTTTGACCACTCCGGTGTCGATCACGTGTCGAATTCCTGTGTAATTTCATCGGGAAATCACTGTGTGCACCAGAAACGCCGCCGGTCCCTCTCGCGAATGTAATCACGAGAGCGCGGCGAGTAATCAAGTCTGTCACGAACGAGTGTACCGGCGTTCGGCTCGTGATATTAGCAGATTGCGCCGCACGCGGAAAATGAAATTGGTCCCTCTGATGAACAATTTGCCGAATTAACCGGTTATAGGAAGATCCCGCTCGTCCTGGACGAAAGAGAATTTTTCTTTCCTCTTTTTCCCTCTATTCTTTCTTTTGCTTTTTCTGTTTGTTTGTTGGTTGGTTTTGAAAGGCCGGTCCTATTT
>NW_016945246.1:213281-227431 GCF_001483705.2 Eufriesea mexicana | reverse complement strand
AGACAGGGCGGCATTAGAAAGATTCGAGCCGATGGAAACAGTGGATAAATATTGTCTGTTGTGTTGTAGAAAGCAAATCGTGGTAGTGAATTGGTAAAGATATCGCTGTGCACGTGTCTTGTGATCTGTTTGATGCGGTATTTTGTTTTATAATTTTAGCGTGTGTAATACAGCATACAAGATTGAGCACTCGAGTCAAGATTCGCGGTATATTTAATTCCACAAATAGAATAATTTTTGGAACGATGAATTAAAAACTGGATGATATTTTTCACGGTACTTTATTTTTTGAGGAAATCTGTTTCGAAACTCCATTAAGTGGGAATAGTCGGGATTAAAAATCGACGATTTTTCGATCCGCTTGGCAGTAAGCCTCGTATAAAAATAATTCCTTCTATCATTATTCTTCATTTATGTCATCTCTCTTGTCTATTCGATAATGGATCTTATTCGTGACCAATCTTCCTAATTCTCACACTCTGAATCAAGTTTATTTCATTGCAATAAATTTAAACCAAATAAAACGTATATCGTGAAATACCCTGAAATTAATTAAACAAAAAATGTAGATATTTATTTCATTCGTTCCCTCTTCTTTACTCTTTACTCTCTCATTACAGATTTAAGTTAAACAGCATACGTATAACAAAATATGGATAGAAATTTGTTGAACAGAAGAATATCCTTCTAATTTCAAAAATAAGTTCCCTCTGAAAAACTTAAACAAAATTCATAATATATAATACCGATGATACCTATATAAGGGGTTAAGATACAATTGTACGTCATCCAGTGTTTAATAACAAATTTGAATCTCCATGTTATTAAGATTAATTCATACACACCGCCAATGGTAACGGAAGTCTCAGCTACGTTGGTAGACAAAATGAGCTTCCTCATTCCAGGAGCCGATGGTTTAAAGGCTTCCAATTGCTGATGCGTTGGCAAAGCCGAATACAGTGGAAACACCTTCAACGGTGGATAACCCTGTCCATCCAGCTGTTTAGCTACTTGTCTGGCGCTCACAACCGCAGCCTCTATTTCTTCCTGACCCGTTAAGAAGACCAGAATATCTTCGCTGGTGAAAAGACAGAAAAATTCAAGAAATCGTCCGTTTCCTTCTGACCCAGTTTCCCGCGAGCTTCGTATTCGAACCTGCTCACCTCTAATCTAATAAAAGTAACGGTATGCAAATACGCGGGGATCGCGCGATTGGCCTACTAAGCTGGAAAAATTACACCGACCATATCTTTCTTATGACAACGTGGAACGTGTTTAATTGGAAAATTGAAGGAAATTCATATAGGGTACCATATGATTTACCTTTGATATACTGGCATCGAATTCCACGGGGTGATTTATACTCGAAACTGACACAAAATGATCATATGGAAATAACGATGGTATGAAAATGACGCGTTTTATTCGAACACGATGCTCGTAATAACTATCATTGTTCCTGCAAACGGTCTTTTGTATTTCCAGAGCGAGCTATTCGGGAAAAGAGCTAGCAATTTGATATAGATTAGTAGGATAAGGCGGATAATTAGTCAAAAATTTTTGCGCCCCGAAAATCCTCTGCAAGTTGTACGAGCTCGATTGAATTCTGTAGAACAGACATTTTCAACGAGATTATCTAGGTAGAAATGGAGATATTACGCGTACATAGAATACTCTGATTATTTGTTATACATAAGGCACATTTATATTTTCGAATCATCGTTGCACCTCTTTCGCAGTTGTATTACTAGATACGTGATATTCCATGTGATATCAGTGATATAGTGAAAACATATATTAATAAAGAAATGAAATACCGATTACTTAATCTGTAATCTAAACTGAAACAGTAGAAGAAATAAAATTGAATAATTAATTTAATATAATTCACCTGATACAACAAATAGCCCTGGAATGTTGCACACAGATAAAAGTACGAAGAAATATGAATCGATTGAATAAAATAGAAGAGGAGAGAATCACTTACTTAGCAAGGTTGTCGCGATGAATCTGGAAGGCTGTAACAAGGGCGGAGAACGCATAATCCTCCTGCGATTTGACGGCGTGATAAATCTTCACAGGATGCTGACGACCTTCTAAGTACACGGCTGGTGCTTGGAAATACTTGCTGAACTTATCGACGTCCATCGTGGCTGACATCACAAGCAGCTTCAACGGCGGCAGGTTCTTAAGCTTTCTTAAATTCTGAGCCCTTCTTGCAACACCTAGCAGTACATCAGTTTGTACTGAACGTTCATGAGCCTCGTCGAGGATCACCACTGAATAATCTGATAAAATTTCATCGGTCATCGCCTCGCGAACCATCATTCCGTCAGTGAGATATTTGATTCTCGTTTGTGACGAAGTCACATCCTCGAAACGCACACAGTAACCGACTAATTTGCCCGTTTCCACTCCTTGCTCTTGTGCAACCCTACGAGCCACGCTCACTGCGGCCACTCTTCGGGGCTGAGTGATACCGATGCAACCGGAAGCGCCCGCGATACCGGATGAGAGGAGCAATTGGGGAATTTGCGTGGTCTTGCCACTACCCGTTTCGCCAATAATGATCAGAGTGCTGTTTCTACGTATTTCTTCGAGTAGCCTGAAATTGGACGTCGAAGAAAAATTGTTATTTGCTTGAAACATGTATAGGAAAGTTCAGGTTGGGTTAGGTAGTGTAGATATAATATAACGATTGTATAATAATTAAATAATAATAGTAATAAAAGTAACAATATAGTCTAAATATTATATCATATTATATAAGTGGTGTGTAATATAATGTAGGACCGACTTTTCTCATCGCCTTTTGTTTGACCGCGACAGAGCAGACTGTATGCAACGATAATCGCGACATGCCGAAAAAGCAAGACTTGTGTGGATGCATGTGGGGCATGAGGCAGGACAATGCCTAATAAAGAGTTAGTCGAGCAGTCGATAGTTCTAACCGATATACATGCAGTCCGAAGACGTTCCAGTGTCCGCGTTCTTTTTATTTAAATATATTAGATTTTAGTGGTTACTCGACAACAGGGTTCACTCATCATTCACTACCTGATCCTACAATAATAATACTAATAAAATAGTTACCTTATCATTCATCTTATTGTTACTATTGTATTACAGTACTTATCGACAGCATTATACATTGGTATAAAAAATACGATTATTTTCGAATTAAATTTCAAACAGTATAAATTAGAAGAAATAAAACAAATTTAATTCACTTATCGATGACGTAATAAATGCAACTGAATTTCCAGTACTAATTCAACACACCGTTTGTATTCCATAACATCATTGTCAGAAAAAAATATTTACGTACAAGAAATTGAACATTCAATAAAGTTATTTCAAAATAATATCAATAAATTCTACTATTTGCTTTCAATTACTTTAAATTTATGAATATATGAATTGATAATGTAGGAGATATATGATTTGCGTAGTAACCAGGAACGTATGGTGAACAATCTGTAGCATGGAACTAGCGCGAGTTAGAACTACGTATATATATTGTAGAACGATATTTTAAACAGTTACAATCTGTCTGCCATGATAAGTGATCGTGTGATATAAATGTGTTCTTTTCAAATCAGAAGTTCAACATTCTCGCAATCATTATACAGGTATTTAAGCATTCATTGTTGATTTATTACTGTGTAAACAAACAGTTGTAGTTATCAAATTTATTATACATGTTAACACGCAGTGCTTGTAAATATCTATGCGTTACATGTTTCAACATTTTAAAGACAATTGACGATAAAAGATATCACTAACGATAGTTGACGATAAAATATTCTATTTGTAAACTTTTGTTTACGAAATTAAAAAATACGATATCATAACCTAGGAATAAACGTCATAAATAAAAACAGGTTGCTTTAACTAAATTCATTCGATCTTAATTATAACGATCCGACATTGTCGCCATTTTGATAACGGTAGAATTCAAAAATCTTCATAAATATTACAATAGTATCGGATACAATTGAAAAATAAGATGTATTTAATATGATTTGAGTAAATTAATATAGTCATATACGAAAAATTCACTGAAATTTTCATAAGAATCTCTAAATGTGTCTACATTTAAAATATTGAAATTAAAATTTAAAATATTGAAACACTCCAACTTGCAATATTTTATTAAAA
This sequence comes from Eufriesea mexicana, assembly GCF_001483705.2. NCBI lineage: Eukaryota > Metazoa > Arthropoda > Insecta > Hymenoptera > Apidae > Eufriesea > Eufriesea mexicana. The sequence continues at coordinate 223,270 of NW_016945246.1, read as the reverse complement.
ATATCTTATACTTCATAAAAAATCATTTACTCATAATTATACCCATGCTAAAAAGTATATTCTCCACGACATAGACTTATTATAGATAACATATTATATAATTGTTTTATACTTAATATTGCATGTATGATATGTATCAATATGAGACAATTTTTTTAAATCTCTTTCAATACGCGCGTTTTATATCCAGTACAATGCTGCCATCTATACAACGGCAAGCAAGTTACCAACTTTACGTAGTCGCAGATTCTCCATTTTGTTTCACGATACTTCGCATTGCACACGTAGAAGATATTATTCGCAGTAAAGAATACTAGTAAAATTCAGCCCAAAAACGAAAGAAAATAATGCAGAACTTACCGTTTTCGAAGCCTATAGACCGGTAAAGATTTCCTCTGTTGTTGTAAACTAATGCTTCCTTTATCCACGTTTTCTGTCTGGACGTTTTGTTGACTATCCTCGTGTTTTTGGATTTTGCTGGGACTTTCATTAAATACAACCGTAGTTGGACGTTTCGGTGCTAGTTTTGAAAAACTTGAAGTACCCATAACAATGTACTTCGAATCTGCATTGTCGTGGACCCCCATATTGCCGAAAAATAGAGTGAAAACGGCAAATTCACGAATGGTAAATGTGTCCACGAGTACGCACGTGTTGCACACTACAGCTGTATACAAATAAGCGTCTTGACAGGCGCCGTACCCAATGGCGTAGCTTCGTTCATTTAGATCATATTTTGAACGTTTCTTTTAATATAAACAAATTATTCGTATAATCATTAGGTTGGGTTTTTTTAACAATTATATTTTTGAAAAAGACATTCATTAAATTAGGATATTTTTAATTACAAAATAAAAATAATTATTGGGCAAATAAAAATTGCACAACGAATGATAATTTCCGGTTTTTATTATTATAAAGTAAAACGTAATTCTACTTTTCAACTGTAGAAGTACTATTTTACATACATTAAATTATCTGTCTATGAAATACTAAAAATAAATATTAAAATATTAAAAATTTGTTTAATATTTCTTTTTTAATATATGGTATAACATAAAACAATTCATCGGGTTGTATCTGTTAATTTATTTTTACAGTAACAAAACATTCAGTTCAACAAAAAATCATGCAATATAGCATATACTAAACTAACTAAATTAATAAGTATAAAAGAAAGTAATGCGAGGTGAATTATAATTTTTGTTTTGATTTAACTATACAAGATAGAACGTGCATACAAATAAAATACACTTACATTCTACAGTTTGTTACAGATATTAACATAAACTAATTTAAAACTTTTATACACATTTACTCTTAAACAAGAGGTAGAAAATAAATCTTGATCTATTTATGTTATAACCACATTACTCCATTTTGTTTTGTAAAATCGCATTATTATTAAAATTTCTAGTTACAATGGATACCAGAACAAATGATATATATATATATATATTTCTTTGCAATTTGTCAACTATTGACATATTAGTTCTTTCAATAAAAGATTCATTCATCGACTTTTAAAAATGAACCATAATTTGTTCCAACATACACATTAAGAAATTATCACAGATTAACGGTGTATAAGAGGAAGACCCGATGAGCAAACTCTTTTACCGAGATTCTACACGGACATTTATAAATTTATATTTCAAATTTTTCTAACCAAAATTCATCATCGTAATGGTCGATAAATCGGTGTTTTCTTAGGTGGTACCTAAAAGAAGATGAAATATTCTATGAATTACATTTTATTAGTTAATTTAATCGTTAATTGATATATTCAAAAAGTAGAAAGATATTACCATTCCTCCAATGCGATAAAGGTAACGATTCCTAATGCTAATGTCAGATTGTGGTTGTAAAAGATCATCAGTCGATAAATCCGAAGTAGATTCTGGGGCTAATAATTTCCTTCTTTCAAGACTTTCCGGTGAACGCTGCATTTCTTCATATTTTTCTCTCTGACCTGGCGTCATATTCAGATAACCACCACTAGTTGATAAATCTGACATCCAGATTGCAACAGCGGTTATCAACGAAACTGTTGAAAATACATGAATTATTCGTTATTGTACAAACGTTTACATCATTAAAACTACAGTATACAGAAAGACATACTCCATAGCCAACCCAAGAAAAACATCTCGAGTATGAGATATCCAAGCTGATCAACAATCATACCAGCTAAAATTGAAACTATAGCCATACCCAGATTTTGTACAGACTGTGCACTGCAAATAAAAGATTTCATAACAATAGAAATTAAAACATCTGTAAGATGTAAAAAAGTGCATTTTACTTACAGTCCATAAGCAGTACCAAGCTGATATTCTGGGATAACAAGCGCAATCAATGGCCATAAACTACTAGCAAGCATAGAATATGCTATTCCCATAAGAATCATGCTTATGTAAGGATTCACAAATGTGAATGCGAGTAGCCCATGAGCAGCTATAGTTAGAAGAATACTGATAAATAACCAAGAGATGTTCTTCCCTGTTCTATCAACGAGATAGCCAAAAAGGGGGGACGCAATAGCTGATATGGAATATACGAGGGAGTTGACTGAATTCGCGTCTGATGGTTCAAACGCATATTTCCGTTCAAAGAATACTCTAAAGAGAAAAATGATATAATATGATACATAATTACATAAAAACACTTGCAAAGATTTCTCATTATTCATACTTACTTTCCTAAGGCGATGAACGGGAATATTGCAACGTAATAAGCAATGCAAATGATAGTAATCAGCCAAAAGATTAATTTAAAATTCTTAACATCTGTTAGTCTAACGATCTCGGTTTCTTGTCCCTCACCCTTTCTCAATACTCTTTCTGCATGTTTATCCATAATACCCAATATAATTGCAAAGATCATAGAACCCACACATGTAAGAGTAGCAATAAAGAGAACTATGCCGATACATTCTGGTCCTTTGTAATACTGAGAAACATAATTATAAAGTGGTTCCATTACTAAAAAGTTCACAGTTGATCCAAGCCTAGTAATACTCAGTTGGAGACCAAATGCAAAGTTGAGCTCTTTTCCTTTGAACCACAAGACAGCATAATTATTCTGAGCAACGGCCAATGATTCTGCACCGATACTGTAAAAGGCATGAGAATTAATGCAAATATCACAACATATTATCAAAAATAACTTATAAACAACACATACCCCAAAACAAAGCGGCCAAGCATCATCATCCAGAAAGTATCTATTAAAGCCCCTGTTGCAAATATAATCTGGCCGATAAGTGTAATTCCCATATATATAGATGTACCTAAACGTATACCAAATACGCTGTCCAATAAAAATCCACTAATAAAACAAAAAATTACTGTTGGCCAAGAGTAAATGGAATACAATAAAATAAATTTGGTAGTCGACATATGTAGATCAGTTTTAAAATTATCTTGCAAAGCAGCAGGATTGTCAAAACAGAAGTATGGACCTGCAAATAAAAACATTTCATTCCATCAATTGATGCACTGAATGTAACTGTAATCGCGTGATAAGCGAGTCATCTTAAAGGTCTATGACCTGATCATTTAAGAAGATACTCGAAAAACTTGCTTCATGATATGTACGCTTTGAACCTGCACATGCGTGTTTTGCGTTTCCTCGCATGATAAATCCCAACGTTTTATTAACCCCGTCGATATCGGAAATATTAATTGGGGAAAAGGAATAAAATTTCGCGGACAAAACAATGTCGATGATACGGCTTATCTCGGCCCATGTGTAGGAATGTATGAACTATCTTTGGAAACCTTTACGTATTACAAGAATATATATACGTGTATATGCGTGTTTATTACATTTCCTATTGGTTAAAACGATAGCGGAAGAAAACCAAGCCACGATTAGGATTTAGATATGATAAACCCATAAAATTTTCACGATATAGCTACTAAAATATCGGTACTTTGTACATCGAAGACGTGCGTTTATCAGAAATATATTTGTGGAATACGATTATTCTCCACTTCTCGGAAAGATTGCTTCCTTTGTTTCGGACAAATAATATCGAATGCAAAATTTTAACCGAAGGAATGTTTACCAATTTTTCGCATCTGTTGATTGCACTGTTATGCAGCGAATATTCTAAAATGAAATACAATTTTGATACAATTGCATATCAACAAAGAAATCGCAATAATCTGCTCATCGTAACAGTATAAATATAACTTTCATTCAAAAATTTTATGAATTGTAGTGACGAAAGAAATGGGTTGACATTTTTCATTATTGTTTATATCATCGTAATTTTATTACACATGCAGCAAATATTAAATGTTAGAGTACAAAGTTCGATATTTACATAAAAATTATCAATCGAATATGCAGTAGCATTTAGTAAACAACGCAATTACGCTTTACATTTTGAATTATTTTATAAAAAAAATTGAATTGGAAAAAAATGTTAAAAAATACAATAAATGATATTAGCGGCTTTAGATAATTGAAAGTAAAACGCTTTTAACGAGATCGTAATGCACGGAAAGAAGGGCAGTCGAATATAAACAATGGCTACTCGGTCAGGTTGTAAAGATAACATAGCAATGACAATCGTACCAAAACCTAAAAAGCACATCAGTGCCAGACCAGTAAGTTTGAACAGACGACTTTTTGGACTGCAACATCCTTGGAAGGGGAATTCATCGTCGGATCTCTCCAGAGTGGTCTCTGGGCTTTCTAGTATGCCTCCTTCCATTGTTACGTCCAGCTGTGGCAATATTTCAATGTTTACAAGCTTTTAGCACAGCCACAGGTGCCCCGAATCGTAAACGTTCACTCAAGTTCGCTGCACCGATCATTACACGTTAATCAACCACGCACGAGCTAATCTCTTTTCAAAATCACACAGCTGGAACACGATGAGAGAAAAAAAAATTAAAAGCGGAAATCAGCTCGTGAGCGCTGCCGATTAACTAACTCGAAGAAACCAAATGCACTGCCAGTCTTGTCATTACTAATCTGTCAATCACATGCGTCATGTGAGAAAACTAACGTAAGCCGCGGAACTGCACAATACCAAAAGATTAACGAAAAAATCTCTATTCCCTGGGATAGACGATCGGTGAGTTGGAATTGCTGCCAACAACTTGACACATCTCTATGATGTTCCGGCTGATTTTCCGGTCTGTGGCGCCCCCATTGAAAGCACTAGTAGACTGGTCGGTAAGAAGGACGCTATGAAGGAAACGATCACGATTGATTTTCAAAAATTTATGTGAGAAACATAACTTATCGAATGTACATATTGATTACTTAATACTAAGCGTATATTATATGAAAATTATCTTAAATTTAGAGATCGAGATTGGAAGAGTCACGTTTGGAAGTCACTCTCGGTTCATTAAGAGGCAACTTCTTCCGTCGCACCCTCGAACTCGAGCTTCACTTGACATTCTTCCGGTAGTCCTTCGACATCTACCTCCGATTCCGGTGCGTTTAACATATTCAGCGTTACCTCCGCCGATTTGCCCATCAATCCTTGGTTTCCTTGTTGCTTCACTTGGACCGACTGTTGCGACTGTTGGGATAGTATTTGTTGCCTGATCGGCACGCCAGCTTCCTCAAAAGCTTTCTTTTTCAGCGTTGTTCGAATCTGAGAGCTAGAAAGTCGAATCGACCGGTTAATTTTAGGTCGTGACTGACGTAGAGAAATTGAGGAACAGCCGTGGGCTCGATGCAGCCTTGTTAACTTACACCGTTCGTCCCTTGATGTGTTCACTTATTTTGTTCAAGTCTTCACTGAAGGTCTTTACCGAGTGACGGAGCATCTCAATTTCCTCGTCAGTCCATTTACTACAGATCAAGCGACACAAAGGATTATGTAAAATATACAGCCAGCTATCAGTTTTACAGTGAAGCAATAACGATACGATAAAGTAATATTCAATTTTCAATCTCCAATAACATGTCGAGGCAATTTCGTAACCTTTTTTTATCTGCATGCATGCAAAACGATTTACGTTGGTCTCGTGGGTAAAACAAAAGTGTAAACAACGTTTATCGTATTTTTGCGTAACGCACGCAAGTTAAAAAAAAAAAAAATGTATCACACACTTGTTAATCATAACCAGCGATAATGTCATGGCAGAGAGTATTTTGAAAATTAAGCGATTTATATCGAAAACTCGAGTAAAGCTATAGTAGTAAAGCATTATGTTTCGTATTAGCCGGTTCGCTACACCACGTGACATTCTCCCGCGTTTCTGCAACGTACATACTGTCATATAAATTCAAGCGAAAGCGTTAGGCGCGTTGTTGGTATTTATAAGAAAAAGCATTTGCGTAGATATTTCTGTTTATTTACCCTGCAGGTGAGTCCGTCGTAGGATGCAATTGCATGGTTAGTTCTCCAAGTTTATTAAACGCTGCTCCGGCTGCGGTGAAAATTTCACCAACCTAAAACAGGCGTTCTTGTAAATGTTTATTCACTTTTGGAATATTTAATTAACACTTTTTCACACTTCACAGGTATTCGTGGATCGATTATACGAGAATGATTTATACCGATTTGTCGAACAATTTCGTCAAGAAAAAAGGTAAAAAAATTTGGTTACAGACGATCATAACCTAACCTTATGCCCGCTAACAGACTCCATTGCTAGAGTACTCGAGGGTAAAAGCACGTGACTCACGTAGAAAAAGAAAGAGAAGCGGTGGGGGAGAACGACCGTTAAGTGTTATATGGCGGGAAACTGCCTAAAATCGGCGACAACGACAGCCTTTTCGCTTACCTTGCTCGCAGAGTTCATGTCAGTTTGTTGTGCTCGTACTTCGCCATCAGCAGAACAAACGTTCGTACGGTATTGCCATCTCGCGTCGTTCTCGGAATCCTTCCCTTTAAACAATTATAACCTCTACTTCTACGTACAGTTTACTCTGTCCCCCTCTTTTATCATTATTACGCCACTTTATCCAGGGATAACGATGCACGTGTTTACTTTTTGAATAACTAGATAACTTCCTATCGAGTTTTAATATATCATATTTAAACTTATACGTAGAATATCCGAATCGATACTCGCTATATACGATTCGCGTATTGGAATATCCCAATATTCGCGCCTTTGTGTCCGAATTGTCATTTTAGAAGCAGCAGCTGACAACACAGGAATAAGAAATTTTTCCATTATTTGGAAATATATCTATCATTCGCAGATTTTAATTTATAAATGTAGAGTACAACGCAGTGTATCAAAATAGTAAGATTTATTCAAAAATATATATATTTAATATTACAAAATAGTAAATAGAAAATGTATAAAGAGAAATTTTTCATATTTCAGGTTTCTCTATTACAAGTTTTATATTTAAAACAGTGAACGAATAACGAATAGGTATTCCATTTAATTTTAGAGTACGTATAGATAAATATTTCTCAGATTTTATATTTTTCTTTTACAAATTTGGCGCTTCAAAGATGAACTTTGTATTTATTTTTACAAAATAGATAGTAGACTATAGTGAGTCACAGCCAAAATCGTGCAACACATCAGAAAATGTTTCCTCTCACACAAAAATTTAAGGATAATTTGGATAAACAAATTTGATGGGTACATAATGCAAATGTATAGGCGTTTTTCGGACTGAAACCTAGCAACTTTATTTTTCTTAATACTTAGGAAAGTTCATTTATTTTTATATTACTACATAATAAATATAGATGTATTTATAATATATACCCATCAAGTCCTTTTTGCTAAATTATCCCTAAACATTTTTACGAAACGAAACATTTTTTGATATGGGATGTACGATTTTGGCTCACTGTGCATAGAAAGAATCTCGCAAATTTTGAATTTTTCTTGTATAAATTTAATATTTAAGAAGTAACTATTATCTGTAACAAAGCAAAGGCAGTATCTGTCGCAACTTTTAGCCGGCGCGAACACGTCGGACAATTAAAAATTATTCCAGCAGCCGCATTAATATTCCGAAGAGCGTTCGCGTGAAAGAAAAATCGTCATTCGCTCATTCGACGTCGATTAACGTACGGAAATGCATCAATCTGTGAAGCTCACGTCCTCGCATAAATTAATAGTCTCCGTTTCCACTCATTGTTCTCGGTAACCGTGACTCTTTGGAAATTGCAAAATTCCGTCAGTATGCGATCGATGTGTCCAGCCGGATCTCCAGTGAGCTTCAACGTCTTCAGCAACGGGAAATCCTCGCCTTTCGAGCGTCTCAGCCTCCTGGACGCGTTTCTGTAACACTTCCAGAGCTGGGGCTCGATCACGATCATGTCAGCGACGGAACAAGCCTTGCGCAGGAATTCCACCAGTCCTTCGTCCCCGTGGTTCAAGTGGATCCACATCGTAACCGAGAAACAGAACACGACGTCGAAGCGTGACTTCTCGAATCGACGAAGTTGCTCGTCCAGCGTCCGGTTACAATCCTCGGCCAAAAAATCCAGACACTCGAAAATAATACGATCCGGTCGTGGGTTGCGTTCCCGTGCCCGTTCGATTAAGATCGGATCGAGGTCCACGCCGAGCAAACGGATCTCCTTGGGCTGATCGGCCGATAAGGCGGTCTCGAGGAAGTCGTGCAACACGAATGTTAAATCCTGAAATCATTAATACCATTTGCAATTTTTACGTGACCCTTCTGGTCAAGGAACTGCATCGAATTCCTGCGCTCGTGTCTCATTTTTTCTAACTTATGGTTATATCTTTAAGTATTCCTACTCTTTGTCTTGTACCGCTTGGTGAAATTATTTTACAGAAGTGTTTGGGTTAGGCGAATTTTTCGTTAGAATTTTGAGAACTTCTGGGTTCACTGCTCCACTGTATTTTCGTTTCTTTGATGTAAATTATGCAGTTGGAAGGATAATTTAATTAGTTTCTTAACTAGTCTTTTATTGCAAAGAGTAGCTAGAAAAATATTTCAGGTTACATTAAATAATATATATGTGATATAAATCAGAGAGGAAATTTTACGTAAATGCAGATATAAATCTAATTTTTAGGACACGAGCATAAATATGATAGACGTGAGAAAAGTAACGATTAAGTGGTTATCAACGCTTCGAAATCTTGGAATAAGTGGACAATGCTCAATTACGTTACATCGTACACAATTAATAATTTCCATTGCGAAAGATCATCGTGACGATATAAATATGACTTGGACACGTACTTTGATCGGACGATTATCAAAATTCGCTATTAAAGTATATCAAATATACGTCAGCATGCGGTTTGAATTGAAGCGTTTAATAGAAACAATCGTCAATATTCTCATTAAACCGCTGAAATTCGATGAAATTGATACAGCTGATGAATTAAATGTTCCAATTGTATCCGGTACATTAACACCAGTGAGCAGAGTTTCGAAATCCACAGACAACCAAAATTATCACTTCCTCTTTCTTATTAACCTTCTACTTAATGAAACTAATTCATCTTTTATCGCTCGTAAAACGTATTGACGCAATTTACTGAAATATTCGAATAATTAGTTGAACAGAATTAACGTGTGAAATTAATTGACTATATTTAATCGATTTAATAAGCACATCATGCACAGTATCATTAGTCGTATCATTAAGGAAATATATAACGATTGGCCTATGATTTTCTGATAATTAAATTGCTAAATAGTTACGCGATAATAACACCCTTCTTAATTATCAGGCTGGATTTGTATAATTATTAGAATTATTAAATCCTTGGTAAATAATTATGGGCAAATAAAAAGCTACGGTTCTAAGAATATTCCTAAGAAATACGGAAAGATTCCCGGAAGGAAGCAAGTTTGAGCGATTCTCGAAAAGGGATAACACTGGCTAAATTTAGACGCTTGTCGTTTGTAATTTCGGATCACGGTCGACTCATCCTATTTTGTCTGACAGCTGTTTCAGCCTTACCCCCGCGTTACAGCCGACGTCTAGGCCTACGTACTTCCGGTCCGGATGGGCCGACCGCCACACGCCACACGGAAGTTGTCGCACGCGCTCTTCC
>NW_016945246.1:199692-213112 GCF_001483705.2 Eufriesea mexicana | reverse complement strand
ACGCGTTCTTCCGCAGGATGGAATTGGTAATAATTCATGAAGTTCCCGTGCCTACTAGCGCCCGGATCCGTCTTATCTTCTGGCCGTTCCTTACACGGTGATCGTTCCTCGTCCCCCGACATTTTGGAAAATCTGAAACCGGTGAGTCATTGCATAATTCACAATTAAATATCATCGTTTCATATGTGGGTCACTTATGGGTTATATATAGCGGGTTACTTGTACGACAGCGCCAAAAGTAAATGATCCTTTTGGTGCACCGGAGTAGGATAAACATCTTTTTATTTCAACTCCATTTTTTATTGGCAAATGAACACGTCTTACGACTCTCTTGAGCATCTATTTAGTAGAATACAGCAATCGTTGGATAATTGAAGTAAATAGCATGCTTCAGACCGTATTAAGAAACGTGATTTCAAGAAAAAGTTGAAGTTATCACGACATCGTTGCAAGTCCCTAGCCACTTGTCCTTTTGGACTATGATGCATCTGGCTAAACGGGTTGCAAGTATAATTTTAAACAGTCGTATTCCACTTTCTTCAACGAAGGCAAATAACAGTTCCAATTCTATCTTACACACGAAACACGTTTATCTATTTCTCAGATAATCTTAGACATAATTAAACGTGTCTGGATAAGTATTATAAGGCCCATTAAGATATTAGACTCGTTAAGATACGAAATCGACCAGTTCCTGTCCAGGATTTAACAATTTAACATCATCGACTTCTATTGGAACTTCATCTACGGTGGAATGGAATCTATCGTGGAAAGGAGCAACAGGGATGTTTGGTCGGGTCTTTAGATTACGATTTGAGCGCGCGGTGCCGCCGTCTAGACTGCGGTTTCGCAAAACTTCGCGAGCATCGGTTTAAAAACAATGCACAACTAACCGCTAAGCGACTGTGAAAACGCGATAAAGACGTGATAACGAAGAAGGAATGGGGGTCAGAGACGTTGTAAGAGCGGAAGGATCGAGGAGATAATTCGCTGGTGTCCGCGACCCAAATAAATGCAGCCTTCGATCGACGTGCTCGCGCCTCGGCTACGAGGAAGGCCTGAGAAATCGATGATGCATTGTCTTGCCACTTGTGAAGAAACTCACTTTCGTGCTGTTCTTACTTTGGAATATTTTTGCCACGAATTAACCCTCTATCCAGGTAGCTCCAAATACGCGGAGTGTGCGAGAAACGCTACGAAAGTTTGGGAAATTCACCAAACATTTGCTATTACTCATAACACTGGAATATAAATTAATTTGAACGTAGTCTTTGATAAAATTACAAATTTCAGGGAAGTTTTTAATTTTTGAGATTAATTTTAAAGCTACTCTCGACTCTGCTTTGGATTAATTCATTTTTAAGGAAAGTGCTTTAAGTTTTGGGAAAATATTGACTTTCATTATGTATATAATTTTAAAAAGTAATAACGATACAATATTTTTATTTCCCTGAAGGGAGTTTGAATTTTGTCAGTCAGGTGATATGACACGCGTTGGAAAGTTCATGGCGTACTAAAATGACAAAGATATGATATTTTTAAGTCCATTCGTCTCGTAGGTGTACAAAATATATCTTCCTCGAGTACATTTCATACAAGAATAAAATGGTTAAGTATTCGTAGAAGGAACGAATATAAAGTAAAAGTGACTGCAATGTAAAATTAATTAAAATTCAAACAGCATTTGTACCACCCATGCAGGTAATTATTCGGAAACTTAGATTTTATCAGATTTCACTGCGAGGATTTGTAGTATCTATGGCATAAAGTATAATCCACAATCGATGTTGGTATTCCATGTTGTAAACAAAGATTGATGGCTTATAATTATCAACATAACGATCGAATAACCACGCAACGAAGGCAATTAACTAGAATTACACAAAGAAGCTGAGAAGCATAACCTAATAAAACAAGTTTAAAAAAGATCTTAGAAACCTCGTGCTCTTACAAGAATTTTCTTTCAAGAACCATCTTGCTCCCCGAAGATATCCAACATTCGTACCTAATCTCTGTCACGAAACTTAAATCGACAAGTAAAATCGCTCTCACCGTGGCACGTTCGAATTCTGTAGTGCACAAAAGGAATTCCGGAGCTGGCAGTTTCCGGAAATTTAGGATGAGCCAAGGTTGACCATAAAACCCACAAAGATCAGGTAACAGGAGGATCGGGTGGACGAGCAGCACGAGCCTGGTCCTCTCGTCCCATTATTTGTTTCTCTGCCTGGCTGGCAGGCGATGCCATAAGGTAATCAAGAGAGATAGAGGAGGATAAAGCTGGGGGGAAGAGACGAGGAGGGGAGAGAGGCAGGGATGGAATAACTTACAGAGGCAGGTGCTAGGTATATACACGCACCGGTCCAAGAACACAAGGTCCACTCTCCACGGGTCTGCTCGCAGCAATTTCCTCTTTCTTCGACGACGGCAGATGTGCCTGCAAGCCGGTGCAGAGGCACGCAGCACGAGATAACCAGGATTACGAAGGATTCCTTAGAGCAGGCAAGCTGCTAGGGAGTATCGAGTCTCGTGCACAGGCCAAACTTTTTTTCCGCCTGCCAAGACAGACCGCATGAGCCTCTGACTATCGAGCAAGCATTTCACGCGAACACCGGGATAGAGTTTCCAGGGACTAATGAATGGCAAAATGCCTCCTTTCAATACGTGTCGTCGTTCGTGTTCGTGTTTGGCTGATGAGTGAAAGTATCTCGCATACCCGGCGTCGCTTGGGTCTTGCTGCAGGGATGCATTCGTGTTTCTTAGCTGATTCCAGTGAATTATGTGTATGGTAGATGTGGGTATAGGACATGGAACATAATAGTTTTACTTATTCATCCATCGCCTTCCGGCTCGTGGCAACTTTCACAGTCTTTCGTACAAATAGACCTACATCGTGTCACATTAGCTACGTATGTAGCTGACTTGACCTTAGACTTGGCTATACCTTGAATTTCGCTTTGTTGGTTCTTCGACCAGGGTGCACGAGAAGGGGAAAGGAAATTCATTCAGGGAACGGTATTTTTAAATTAATCCTTGTATTACATGTATTAGGGGCGGTAAATTTATTATGAAATTTTATGATCTGTAAAAGAAAGCGTACTTCGATACAATCGAGCCATGCAATATTTATTAATTAAGCAATGTGTTACACCAGTGCAATTTTTTTAGATAAATGCAATATACGACTTCCGCGATTAAGTAGATTAATATCTTTATTCGCAGAGGAGTATGAGTACCTGTCAAATACGATTTACATCAAGACACGAGCAGCCTGGCCAATCGATAAATTTGCAAATTCGCGCGTAAAATACTATCGAACATAGATATAAGTGTCATAATAATTTTTCAAAGATTGATAGCATTGACACCATAATGTCACTCGCTACGAATAAATGGCCATACGATATGCCAAGTCATCGATAGAGCTAGAAACTTCTAGATCATAGACATCTATCCCCGAGTTTCTACTTACCCATCATTGTTATGCAAATATTCGTAATGATGTTGCTCGATCGGTATACCACTTTTTCCATTCGCAAAAAAGTATCGGCGACCGTGACCTTTCTGGCGTTAACAGAGGAAACTTATTACCGACATCTTGCAATATCGGGACGGTGTTGCAAAACTCGAAACCGATTAAACAGATTCTTCTCCGAGGAGTTTCGAAATTCCTTTGTTTCCTCAGGTGAATTTGCGTATGTGGTCACGCAAACGAGTGCAGTCAGATAGGCAAAATCAATATGCAAAGATAATGAGCGTATTAAAAGTGTCAAAGCGAAGATATCGACGATAAAAGGTTATCAGAAGCAAAATCGACCTGGAAAGATACGATGCATCTCGATCGCGAGATAGACCTGGGCTTATATACCGATTTACGATCATACTTATGCGCCAGTTTTAAGTTCAATTTGTATTGGTCTGTATAAAATGCTGTGTACAGATTATTACGACTACTACGAGTAATTAAAATATTTTTATTCTCATTAATAATGGAAAGGTACGGTCGAAGAAAATGTCATGGTACTCACGAGGACGTGCATGTACTATAGTTGTTACTCTCCTCTGTATTTCAAGATCAACGATACTTTTTTACGCGTAATTATGCTTTCAATCGCTTGGAGTTATGGCATTAAGAGACGTAAGACACTATGTCAACAAAATCGTAACATAAATCATCATGATGTCAAGTATTGCATAAAATACTGATTAAGTCAACTATGCGTAATTACGTGATCTTCAAATGGCCTTTAGATCAAAGCTTTAGGCATCATCGATTTCCTCATCCTTTTTATTGAATTATTTTAGCGCATAGGATCGAAACACGAGGACGTAGGGTGTAGGAAGGAAGAATTCCAGATAAACTTGTCAGTTCTCTGTAAAATGATAATCCATGAAAAATGACTTCCTTTTCGAATTATCTAGTGGATTCTAATTAAAATGATTATAATCTGAATTATTTATTTACGTTATATTATACGTTATTTCGCATGGAATAACGCAAGTTGCAATGTCTATTAAGCGTGAATTATTTTTCTTATCACAAATGCGTCGTTGCACATCGCTAAATTCGACTTGAAGTTAGTTGCAACTTGCTGTAATTAGGAATACAAGGTTGATGGAGATAATTTGTCACTCGTATCATTTACATCTGTACATTCAACCTTCTGTAACATCGTGTCACTTGACAGTCACGTGCCTATACAAACGTGATCTTTTAATTTTATTTTACACCTTAATTACGGTGTATACTACTGTACCACTGAACTGTTAACAAACAATATTCTTACACCTTGTAATAATTCATAATTTTTACTCTGACACCCTATCACAAGCTCGTCACGAGCTCATCACAGTAGAATCTTTCAGGTACTATACATTATCACGTTAACAAACTGTCAACAAGCATTCTCCTTACACTTCGTAACAATTAATTTCCAATTTTCATTCCAACATCTCACTCTATCATTTTTCATAGTCATAGTTTGAGGTATAGATTCTCATCAAGCAGTAAATGACTACTTAGGCCAAAGCACAAGGGTAACTTGAAACACAACATGACATGGTTTAGCGCAAAGAGAGCAGAGTTAGGTCAATCCACGTTAATACGATTATCTGATCCTGGTACACGTCTGACCAGGAAAGGGAGACAAAAATATGCAGTGCCTTCCGGTATCACGGTTTCTAAAATTCGCGCTGTTCGCTGGTTATTTAGCTCCATGGCTCCTCCCGTTTATTCTTAGCCCGTATTCCCGGCGTGCTTCCATTTACAGGGACACGTGGCCCGGATGATCGAAGGATACCTTACGAGGGACATGCTGCCGTAACTCACACCGTGTCTCGCATTCTTTCCTCGACTCATCGTTCGACTCGAGGAACTCGTGATACGCGGTGCTAACGAGTCGGAAAATTATTTCGAGTATGTCGAGACCGGGTTAACGCACCCGAACCCATGGCGTATTGGCTACAGTTTCAACTGGATACCTCGCACCAATTAGCTTCTAAATTATGCGACCGCTAGCCGTAAGCATCGTGCAAAACCTGTTACACTTACGAAAGCTGCAAAGTACATAATTTATACCGGTAAATTACTCTCCCCGCCTCTAAGCAGCGCTCCGTTTCATACGCGTGTTAACACACGATCCAGAGGGATTTGGCAATACACCGTAGCCGGCTGCTCGGAGCGATTTGCCAATTCGAACAGAAGTCAAACGCGCTCGTGACATGCCCACTGTACCCGATATTTCCCAATACCCATCCGCTTCGTGCTTATACCCGATTTCAAAGCCGATTTCAAAGCCGATTTCAAAGACCGTTTCAGCGACAGTTTCGTATCACGGATTATTTCAAAGGCGATTTCGAGTCGGGGCGAATTTCAAATCAAAGGTAATTTCAAAGGCAATTTTAGGATGAAGCTGAAACGCGATTGGTTTAGATTCGTGGCACCATTGCTTGGGATTAGTCTTAGTTTTTAGATTACATTGGCAGACGTTAGAGATTGACAGATGTTGGATCGTAGATAGTCTCAAGGATGATTTCAGGACGAGATCGAAACGCGGAGAGTTAGCCTAATCGCATCACGATATTCCTTCGAATAAGTTTGACTCTTAGGTTTTTAGATTCCACTGGCAGACATCGGAAATTGACAAATATTAGATCATAGGCAGTTTTAAAGACGATTTCTAGACGAGATCGAAACTAGGAAAATTAGCCTAATCGCATCGCGATGTTAATCTGTCAGTTGGAATAACTTCGATTCTTGGGTTCCTTCGAAACACACGGAACGAGGCGAGAGATCCGAGTTTAATTGGCAGTTCTGATCGAGGAAGGATCATATTCGTTCACTGGATCGTGGTTCACGCGCGCATGGTGTGCCTTGGCGATGACAGGACGTGTTTTGTCAGGCGAAATTAGACGTAAAAGGAGAGACGACTGCTGGAGGCTAGCTCTCTATTCTTCCGGATCGCGATCTTATCGGTAAATTGTTCGTGTTGCGCGTACGTTGCCATATTTGCTCGTTGCTCGTTACGCGAGATCATTTGGTACAATGGAACGATTTATTGCGGTGTTGGGGTGGTTTTGAAATTTCGTTGAAAGTTCTACGCGATATTCGGGTCACTTGGTAGTATAACAGTAACGTTGGGTTATTGCAAAAGAAACTTCTGTCCAATTTTGTTATAATATTATTATAAAATTCTTTATAATTTCCAATTTCGATTTGGACTTGAATCCTTTGTAATTTGAAAATTATATTCGTCGAAGTATGTGCTATAAATTCCGCGCACTATGATTATTATTATAATTATCGTTTCCTATACCAAGTTTTTAGTATAATAGACATCATGAGGCAAATTTTATTAATTAAATGTCACATCAAATTTGCATGACATTATATAGCGATGGAATATAGTAGTAATGGAAATACAGCAGAAATTTATGGTGTTAACAGGTGTAATAATAATTAATAATAAAATAATAATTAAATAGGTGTTCCTATCTGCAATGACTATAATCCTATGTGTCTATAATGCTTACTATGCTTTGTCTAATCGCGAAAAGCAGTGACGAATCACGGATAGATTTCATTTCGTGGCATAATCAGTGAAATAACCTTCATCGAACAGGTGATCCAGAAACTTCGACCGTGAAGGCGATGTGACGATCATGGTTGATAGATGGCAACTCTCGATACTATTTACGTTTGTCTAATACATCCCGTTTATGCGTATAAAAGACCTTTCGATGATGTCACTATTTAAAAAATATGTTTGAACGAGCAAATTAAACATCCATGTTGGCAAATATAAATATCAAATTTTATTCATCATTTTCGCATAGATTATTCCTTGGTTACCTAATGATAGTTAGAAGGTCGCGATTAGGTAGCCTGAGCGTAAAACAAACTCGTTGACACGATTCTTGCAAAATTTTATTCAACCAGGCTTTTACGATACTTAACATAGAAACGTAAATATTATTAGATAAGAATTTATTTCGATTATATTCATCTGAGAATAAATAGAAATTAAAATACCAGTTTCTTTCGCGTCGGTGAATTTTGTAGAAAACGAGTCCGTTAACAAATTTTTATGATCCACGGTAATGATACTAGTGCACCTGTGTTTCCACTGAGTGCATTTAGATTGAAAGAAACAGATGTAACATACGCGAAATTGGAATTCGATTAGATTATATTTATTAGACCTATTTGCACTTGGTCAATTCCGAAACGGTCGAAGATAGAAACAAATTTCGCGACTACTGGTTCTACATTAATTTCCTGTTTCGCGATATTACAGCGAATGGAAGATAAATCATACGGTGGATACCAATTTTTAGAAATCTCGTATGCAACTGTAACAGCACCTGCTTAAGCGTGAATTGCAATGAAACGCTGGCTTGGATATTTACGTTGGATGTATATGTTCCCTTTTAATTCCACGAGTATTTTATTTCTTAATTTGTAAATACTTTTCATAGGTGAAAGCGCATTAGAGGTTTCAAAATCGGGATTACGTTTCCAAATTATATGTTTTCTATACGTGTAAGGATCTTGATGTACTCGTAAATTCTCTACGAAATAAATTTGAGACGTCTGTATCTGACGTTTCATCAACGATTCACGGATCTACGAGCACGTAAATTTGAAACAGTCGGATTGTTCCAAGATGCGTAACTTCCGGAACGGAAAGCAACAAAGCAGTTACTGTAGCAGGTTTTCAGCTACGGACAACGAACTTAGATACTTAATAGTTCCGATGATAGAGCGCTGTTAGTCATCATTTGGTACCGTCATCTTCGATACCGAAACGTGCAACGTCTGAAACGCATGTTAAAGTATTGCGACACTATTTGGCTTGTGCTCCATGTAGAATCACGTCATTGCACTCAATGACAAAAGCAGCGTAAACAAATGTGTCAGTATAATTGGAACTCGCTAATAAAATTAACGAAATATTTCTGAAATCTCGCAGAGACGGTGCTTAATTCGTTTCTTGGAAATTTTGTGGCAAAGAGTTGCGTTATTTTCGAGATTATTATAATTAGTCTGGGGAAACTAGGGAAATTTAAATTACGAATCTACGTCACGAATTTAAATCGAAGAATATGATTTTCATACTTAGGACATTTTCCACGTTAATCCTTCTCTTTAGGTCAACATTATTATTTACAACAACGATTTTCAAAGCAACGTGTTAATAGCAGAAGCTATATATATTATTCCCCTTGATAAAACAAAGAACAAGAAACAGTTTAGTCACGATGATTACAATAATACATTAGAGAATATTAATGCCAAATTTGATATTTAAATTTAATTTTAACCTTTTCACTCCTGGGTTACGAAGAGAGTAGCAAACGCCTTGTTCCGAATTAATTTAACAAATTTTATTTCTGTTTAAATCCAATAAAAATTTAATCAAAATATAATGTCATGTATTATGAGCGATCAGAAAGAATTTTCTAAGATCTAACAGCTTTGAAATCCATGAACGTTGTATCTCGTTCGCAGTCTGCACGAGTGAAAAGTTTAATTAATCTTCGGATTTTAAAAATTTTGAGAAATACCTGCGATAGTAAAAGAAAGACTTCTTTCGCAAAATCACCCCTCGAATCCGGAGCAATTAAAGCAATCCTAATCAAATCCAAAGGAATGTCTTCTAAAACTTGCGAAGAATTACACGAACACTTCTGAAAAATAATAAAAGAAATAAGATTGAAAAGCTAGATTCACGAGTGCGAATACAATTCCGCGTGCGACAATGGCTTCTTAGAAGAAGGGTAAATATTTCCGTGACACAGAGATACAGCTGGCTCGCGTCTGCAGGAGTGAAATGGTTAATTAATCTTCAAATTTCTAAAATTTTGAGAAATATCTACGACAGTGAAAGAAAGACATGCTTCGCAAAATCACCCTCTTGAATTCTACGCTACTAAAACCACCCTAATTAAATCCAAAGGAACATATCCTAAAGCTCGCGAAGAACTACATGAACAATCGCAAAAAATAAAATAAAAAAAAATAAGATTAAAAAGCGAGATTCACGAGTGCGAATTACAATTCCGCGTGCGACAATGGCGTCCTAGAAGAAGGGTAAATATTTCCGTGGCGCCGAGACACAGCTGGCTCGCTCGATTTCTCCCTTTGATCCTTTTCCATTGCTCTCCTAGAAATACCTCTGAATCTCGTGGAGCTGCCAACCAAGCCAGGTACACCGAAACATTGCCGGAAGTCGGGCGTAAAGCGATCCTCTCGCATCCGGCGCATTGAACGCGCCGCCGCTTTCCGCGCTGGGAAATCCGCTTTTTCCGGATTTTCTATCGAACAAAACGAGCTGGCGATCGACGACGATCTCCGGCCAGCGACAAAGGGAGCGGCGTTTTTAAGCCGCTCGAGATCGAAAGGGAAGGAAGCGACAGAATGCGTGCACACGCTTGTTACCCTCGGAGAGGGTGAGATCCCAACGCTGCGCGTGTTCCAACCCATTTTCCAAGGATTCTCCGCAAACACGACTTCATTCATGTCCGAGTTTCCCCGCTTTTCTCATCTTCTTTCAAGCTTTGCTGTTCCGAATTTGTCGCGGAGATCGGGCCTCCTTCAATCCCTGATCTGGGCTACGGGTCTTTTCAAAAGAACGTTCCCCCGAATTCACGGAAAGGGTGAGATTTCGTTCTACATATTTACTCGCGGAAGTTGTATTTTATCGTCCTCGTTGATTCTGTTCGGAGAAGGTTTGCGAAAATTTGATGGATGGATGGTCTAAACCTTTTCACTCCTGAGTTACGAAGGGAGTAGTAAACGCCCTAACCTGAATTAATTTAACAAATTTTATTTTTATTTAAATCCAATAAAAACTTAATCAAAATATAATATCATGCATTACGAGCGTTCAGAAAGAATTTTTTAAACTCCAACAGCTTTGAAATCCATGGACGTTGTATCACGTCCGCAGTCCGGCTGTCATATTGCAGCGTGACGTCATACAACATCTGCAGGAGTGAAAGGGTTAACCCTTTGCACTCCGAATTATTTTTCATACTTATTTTCTGTTTCCCATTCGGTAAATGAAAATTCTAAAATGTCAAGTACAACTCGATCTAGGTATTCCTAGGAGTTCATGAAAAACTGATGTCACGCTCGACAAGGGAGAGAAAGGGTTAAGAGAAAGGGTGCACCTGATCTACCTATAATTCAGATTTCTTCATATATCTTACTTGTAATTCGAGTGTTGCTGACTTTGGAAATAAAATTTTCGAAATTTTGCATCGCGAAGAGTTAAGTGTTCCAATTTACAACCTCGAACACCATTAAAAAATATTCGAAACACGCATAAATTAAAAGAGGAATGACCAGTAACTAGTACGAAGAGCATAAAATAAAAATAAAAATAAAAATCCTCAACAGGGTTAACAGGAAATAAGCTATAATTAAAGAATTAAAAAATGTAGGCTAATTGTCGTCGCTAATTGTAACTCTGTTCATTCCGTCAAATTGCTTCCGAATTCCCAGCAACCCAGTTCCCTAGATCTTTCAGCTAAATATCCACAGGCGAACGTGTGTATCTCGATCGAAAACGCGTCCTGAGAACCACAGTCGACGGTATTTAAGAGAGACAGCGAGAGGAAGCGTTATTCGCTGAAAATATCGTACGACGTATCGCGCGACTGCGACGGAAGCTCGACTTGTAAGCGACACCGTCATATCCGGAATAAGAGCCGAGGAATTCTAATTCAGCCGAGTCCGGGTATAGTTGAAATCTGTTTGTTCAGCCGCTTCTGCCATCCTCGCGCTCATTGTCAGGCCACTGTATAACACGACGTGTTCCCTTGACGTCGTCAATTACCAGTGGTTATCGGAAACGTGGGAATGTTCTCGTACGATTGCGAGCTCGCCGCTTATCGTTTCCCGGTGACTCGGGCTGCGCCGTAATCTCGCGCAATTTCCCGCGAAATCGATAACGCCGCCATTTTCGAGTTTATTGCCCGGCTACACGGAATCCAAGCCACGAGGCCCGTTGCGATCTACGCGTGCGGATAGAGGGATAGAGGTCGATCTTATAATCCTTGGAATCGAGTTACCAAACGTGCATCCGCTTGGAGATAAAATTTATATTCGTCTCGATGAGATGGGTCTGGCTCGGTGGGCACGGGAAGTCGTTTTCTGTTTATTTGGGGAATTATCGTTTTGGCTAGATGGCGGTGTTAGTCGTGGATTATATTTGAATGAAAAATATATATTTGTTAATATATAATATTATATTTGCACTCCAGAGGCGACTCTCAGTCGTCATTTAATCAAATTTTAAAAATCGTTATTAATTAGTATCTGGAATTTAAAATTGCCCAACGACGCGTGGAATATCGAGATAAAATAATTCTATGTCTTACAATTAATTTGTACTTCTTATTTACCGTTTTGAAAATGTCATCGACTTTATGCCAGAAAGTCTTCGAATTGCTATATTTCTATAACAAAAAGATCGCCGAGTGTAAAGGGTTAAATAATATTGGGTTGTTTGGAAAGTTTGTGCTGAAATTTTAAAGAAAAATTGAAAAGCAGGAGATTGAAATTTTAGTATACCTACCTATATAATTTATTAAATTATATAGGTACCATTTTGTCCCAGGGTAAAAATTATCGATGAAATAAAACTTACTCTGTTTGCACTTTCTCGTTTGCAAAGAAATATTCTCTTATTTGTTCTCTTTTCTTTTATATATCACATAAATATGCACAGTCTATACCTCACTTCCTATGTCATCATTTCCACAGGCGGTGGTATGAGGATATTTTTTCTTGGAAAATTTATCGTTTGAGGTAATTGGTGAAGTTCATTTATTCCCAATTTTGTTTATATGGATATGAATATTTGTTTAATTTAGGTTTACAAGAACCTATCGACGCTTGCAATAATATTAAAAATTTAATATTATTTCGGGAAAATTTTTAAGGAATTTACCAAAAATGCTATAAATTAATTTATATTTTTGGAAGTAATTCATTTAGGACCAATTTTTTAAAACTGGAGTACAATATTGGTATTTTTTCTATCGTGACTATTCAAAATTTTTACCATATCGTGTTATTATAATAACATATTATAATTTATGCTAATCAGGAACATTCGTTTCCATGATAAGTTAATTCTCCGTCAACATTTTTGAACCATAATCTAGATGAAACAGGAAAGGAAATATAATTATTTTTTCGATATTAATAATTTTCAATTTTTAGTACACGTATGGTCGGCCTTCGGAACAAGATAGTCACTAAAACTCATTGCTAATTTATCGTTCACGTTAATGTGTAATATACATTTTTGCTGCAAGTTAATTCCGCTTTTGCCAACTAGAAAGTCTACGATAAGAGTTTATACCACTACGCGCGACACGGGAAAATGAAGAGAAAAAAAGGGAAAGCGGCGAAATTGCATAAATATTATCTTCAATTCCGCTTTTAGAAACATCGATACCGTATCCGGTGCGAGGTATCGCAATGCGAGTAAAACTTCCCGTTTGAAATTTTCATTACCGCCTGTTCCCCGTTTCCAAAGATTTCCATTCCGCACACGTGTCCGCGTTATGAAAGATTTATTAGCCGTTTTGTGTACACATGATGCGAAATGCGGTAACGAGGATGCACTTTAGTGCCGCGGTTTCTAGAACGTTTCCGTTTCCGTGTCAGCGATTCAAATAGAGTTTAGGAGAGCGTTTCTCGTTTAAGAAACGTAGCTGCATCGAGACTTCGTTGCAGATACGTAACGCCATTGCGCTTTCTGTTCTCTCGATTGTTGCGTATGTTGAAACCACCTACGCGATGCTAGACGTGCTCTGTATCCAGTATCGTGAAAGGAAATTGGCTAATTTATTTATAACAATAATTATCAGGTTAAAAATAATTACACAGCAACGACTCGTTGAAACG